>NC_053024.1:260736312-260998633 GCF_003073215.2 Triticum urartu
TGTTGACATGTGGCACAACCCAACAGTGGCCCATTTGAGGTAAAAAGGTCGGCCCAGCCAAAGGCCCACCATATTTTGTCAAACACTAGTGGGCCGACCCGTTAACATCCTGCCATGTTTTAGGTCAAATTACGACCCATATTAGATCTAGCCCGTTCACAACCTGTCGTGTTTTGGGTTAAATTACGGCCCATATCAGAACAAGCCCGTTAACAGGCCACTATGCTTTTGGGCCTATTCGAAGCCGGGTTTGTATTTCAGCCTGTTAAATGCACGTTTACAAGTTCGGCCCGATAATCCTTTCGGCCTGTTAGCAACCCTTGGTGCATCTGGGCCGTTGTCGGCCCGGTTTCACTTTAGGCCATTTAACGGCCCCTGCTACAACTGAGCTATTTCTTGTCTGAAGTGACCTTAGGCCTCTTAACGGCCCATAGTCTTTGTTGATAAATTTTAGCACAACGTGCCTATTAGTCTGTTAATGGCATGTGTAACAGTTGGGCCTAATTACAACCTGTGTTGAATGCAGCCTGCTTACAACCCATCCGGTTAATGGCCCGTGACACAGTTGGGCCTATGACCCCGCGTTGATACCGTCCTACTTAAAGCCCATAATTTTATTGGGGCAAACAAGGTCCGAGATACATTTTGTCCTGTTAACGGCTCATATGTTATTTGGGCCAAACATGGACCTATGACAGTTTCGGCCTGTGTTGGCTCGTGCATTTTTCGGCTCAACTCTAGCACAATCTAGTTTTCAACTTGTTAAAAGCCCATGGTATTCTCTGGCCCAACTGTCCTAATATTTACTCAGCCTATTAAAGGTGGAAAACTAGTTGTCGGCATGGAAGCACGATCACGTATGGGGCATGTGTGCCCCTTTGTGGTTCAGCATGGGGACGACCACGTTGCACAAAGACCAGAAGCAGCAAGGGACAACGCAGTGATGGACTCTCTCTCTCTTGACCCATATTTAGGCCGCTCTGCAACGTAAAACCCTACTCCTGCTATGGTGGATTGATCTGGGGGAACACGAAGGCTCGATGCGCTCTGGCCCGGTAAGGCTGCCTCGGGGAGAGTGACATGAGGGTACAAGTGTTGTGGGATTGAATCTCCGAACCCTTTGCGAGGTTGCCTTGGGCCTCCTTTTATAGGTTAAGGGGTGACCACAGTGGCAAAACAGCCATTTGAGTGTGATTAGATAGCCAACAGTGCTATCATACCTTACTCTGGCAGTTAGGACAAAGTGCATTAAATGCATTGCTAGGTGTTGTGCCAAGGGAGAATCCTGGCAAGCCTGTCGCGCTGCTTATCTGCCTCTTCTTATCATCTTGACACGCCTCCTGGACGGGTGTCGATAAAGCTAATCTCTTCTCCTTGATGCCGCCATGTTCTTGATAGGATCCACGTTGTTGTTTAGTACCTTGACACCACACTGATTAGTGACTTGGGTGTGGTGAGATGGAGCGGTAGCGTCTTGGTGAAGGTTCCTCGGCAAAGGAGCTTGGCGGGCTCTCAGGTGCGGCGTCGACCCGGCCAGGCTCTCCTGCCCAGCAAGTGATGCCTTCCCAAGGTGGCCTTCTGCTAGTTTTGGTGTTCTTAATGCTCTCCTTGATCTCATGAAGAGTGGCTTCTCTGGTTTAACTTTATGCCATGCATTGGTGCTGGATGTATGGCCGCCAGCATGCCTGTGCATGAGTCTGGTCAGCAAACGTGAATGTATGTTCCACTGGCACTACTATACGTTTAGTCCTGCTAATGGCCCAAGATGATTATAGGCCCATGTTTTGACACATATATAGCAAGTTACGAGCTGGCCTGACAGACCGACAACATTGAGATCCATTGAAGCTTCTGACCTAAATTACAACATACCGACTGAGCATAAACCTAGACTATACAATAAAGAAATTACGGCATATTACATCCACTAGGCATCAAACTTCGCCACCGGTGACTATAAAGTGCAACAAGACTGCAGATTACAAACAATGGGCATCAAAGATGACCACAAGTGCATATAAACACGCTGACAAAAGAATATACAAAACTGACAAGACTTCAAAATAGTTCAGAAGACATTAGGCCTGCCCTGGAGGCAGGAGGTGCACCTCAAGTAGCAGAATAAGCTGATGAGACCTCAGTTGTCTCAATGTTAGATGCTCAAATCAAAGCTGACTAGCAAGAAAGCACGCATGGCTGTCCTCTGAGATCTTCTGTACATCATTGACATCAAGTCAAACCTGAGCTGAACTAAGCCTTTTCGCTTTAAGTAGAGACTGAAGAAGTCGAACTGATGGAGGCAACAACTGCACCGAGGTTGTCTCACAGCTACTGGTGAGTAGCTTCAACTCACTGTCTTCATTAAGACATGACCTTGGGGTCATCTCTCTCTCTTCAAGATGGTTTGGCTCACTATCTTCCCTAAAGTTCTGCCTAACATAAGAGATATGGCTCTGAAAGAGAAATAAGGAGACAGATAACAGGTTTCACAAATATATAAGCAAAGATAGTCAGTGTGCTAACAATTTTGTTCCATTTTATATTTGAAATTCAGAGGTATAATTTAAAATAGCATTAACATAATATGGTATTGTCTGTATCATCAGCAAAATCATTTAAGACAAAGCAGGAAATGAGATGATGTAGGCGTGGGCAGCTTCACCACACCACCGGATTAGAGATCTACTACCTCCGTCCTGGTTTATTGGTCCCCTTCGTAATTCATGCTAAAATTTGACCAAAGATTTAACTGACAAAATGTTAGTGCATGTTAACAAAAATTATATCATTGGATTCGTATTTGAACATATTTTCAATGATGTAACTTTTTGTGACATGCATGAATATTTTGTTAGTTAAATTTATAGTCAAAATTTGGCACAGATTACCATGAGGACCAATAAACCAGGATGGAGGTAGTAGAACACATGCATACATATAAGGCTAAAGAAAATAAATGGATTTGTTCTGCATAAGGAACATGTTTTTACAATTACAATTTGAAACCTGCAGTTGTTGCAAACATCCAATCAGATGTAAACACCAAAGTAAACAGCAGTGGAGGAAATGATGCCTATCGAAATCTATACTAGAACAAAGTTTGAAGGTGTCGGCGCAACAAACCCCAGGTGTGTTGCCCAGACTGTACACATGCTTAAGAGCAAGGTTACATCATCCAAGACAAGGCCAAGCAGGAGAAATAAGCTCTTTGAGAAATCAAAGGGCGGATCAAGAAGACCAAGACCGACCATAGGAGCAAGATGTCACTAAGGAAAAACCTCCCTTGCTAGGCAAGCCAGCCTGGCGGGGTCGAGGTTACTTCGAAGGCAAGTCTCAAGACTCCCCCGACAGGCTTGCCGGGAACGCCGAGGGCAGATCACCCCGCCAAGGTTCCACCGCTCCACCTCACAACAACGCAAGTCACTTATCGGTGCGGTGTCGAGCCCCCGAATGACTAAGTGGTTGTTATTTGGCAAGTGGTAGCCATTTCCAAACGAAATCACCTCCAAATGACACCCGTCCAGGGACGAGTCAGGCAGGCAGGCGAGAAGGTGGCCGAACGACATAGCAAGGCTTACCGGGCTACGCTACGATGTGACACTAAATGGTGCATGTAATGCACCTTTTCCTGTCTGTAGAGTTAGGTATGATAGAACTATTTGCTATCTAATTAGTATGCAATGACTGATTTGCAATTGTGGTGACCCCTTGACCTATAAAAGGAGGGTCGTGGCAATCCTAGAAAGGATCCGGACCCCTATATACTCATACGCGCGTAGCTGCTCTCATCCTAAGGCGACCTTGCCGGGCAAGAGCGCCGCGTCTCCATACAGTCCTCTCATCAATCCGCCAAAGTAGGAGTAGGGTTTTACGCCTCGCGGCGGCCCTAACCTGGGTAAAATCTGCCCGTGTGATCACTATCGTGCTGTTCTACACCCTTCGCTCTTTGTGCAACACACCCTTCCCCCTTGCCGAACCACAAGGGGCCGATGGACTCATAGGTGTGGCCGTGTTTTCCCGCGACATCTTTGGCGTGCCATGCATGGGGAAGCGCTTGTGTGAACTCGAGGGTGTAAGTAGCGCATCATTTTCACCATCATTTTCTTTATCAACGGCTTCGTCATCCATGGCACCCAAGAAAAAGCCCGGCGCCAAGGCTCACTCGTCGTCCTCGAAGGCCCCTTCGCATGCGTCCGTCGATGCCATAGGGGATACGGGGGCACACGGGAACATGGACGACGCGGGGGACGTAGCCAGCGTGGGCAGCACCATGACCATTCCCCCTACGGCGGAAAGGGACCAGGAGGCGCTGGAGGAGGACAACATCAACAGCATCCCAGCGGCGGCGCTCCATAAGGTATGGGTTGAGAGATTATTCAATCTCCATCTCTCCGCCCCGCTGAAGGGTGCAACCGCATCGATGGCGCTCACTCTGGGGCAAACCGCAACCCTCTGGTTGCCCCCGCCGTGGGTGCAGCTACGGGGCACGCGCCACCCCCAGTACGAGTTGGCCGAGCCGATGCATCGAATGGGGCCGCCGCTCCTCAAGCGCATCCACCTCGTCCCCATGCCACCCTGGTGACTGGGTCACGACGACGAGATCACGACGCTGCCACTTCTGGCACCGTTAGAAGCCAGGCGACATCATGATCTGCGTCATCATCCATGCCAAGAACCGCTTCAGAGGCCATGGCATGGGCCAAACCCCTGTTGAGATTTCTTCAGACGGTCGATCAGATGGATGAGTGGAGGTCCACCATTCAAAGCTTGATCGGTTTTCCCGAGGTAGGAGGATCATAGCGAGCAGGCCCACCACAGCCTCCATAGGCGGCGACAATGGCCTGAGCCGCTGCCCGTACCGAAGGGGCCACCCCCACTGTGCAATCCCCTCCGTGGCAACCGGCGCAGGGGCCGCAACCAGAGCCACACGACCAAGAACCTGACGACATATCAATGGCTTCATCCGATCCTCGAGCACGTCGAGACCAGCGCCGAGTCCTCGAAGATAGGCGGAGGGAAGACGCGCGCATCACCATCGAATGACGCCATGAAACCCACCACCAGTCTGATAGGCGGAACGGCCCCGACATCGACGAGCCCATGCCTGGTGAAGGCGGGTACCTGCCTTTCGAGGTTGGGTGCCCCGCCTTCACTCGCGAGCCGTGGCAAGTCCGTTGGCCATCTGCTCTCACGTTCAAGCCAGAGATACCAGAAAAGTACGACGAAAGGTTAAACTCAATAGAGTTCTTGAGCATCTATACCATCGTTGTTCAAGCTACCGGGTGAAGAGATGAGAAGGTATTCACCAAGTACTTCCCTTTGGCACTCAAGCCAAACGCGAGGTCGTGGCTGATGCACTTGCCGGAGAGCTCCATCTCGACCTGGGTTGACACGTGCCATGAGTTTGTTGGCGCCTTCATGGGCGGCCCATCGACTTGCAGCTCCTCCCGCGGAACGAAGGAGAAAGTTTGCAGAAGTACATGCAGAGGTTCAGCCGGGTGCACAAGAACATTCCAGACATCCACCCGGCAGCTGTGATAGCTGCATTCCACTCCAACATGCGCAACCGCAGGATACGTTCTAAGATGAACGTCGGTTGCCCAAGATTGTGAATGAGTTGTACACTCTGGTGGACAAATATGCCTAAGTAGATGAGGGGAGGCGACTCCCGGATGAAGAAGATGGCGTCAACGTCGACTTACAGGACGGCGACAGGGCCGCCAATCAGAAGAAGAAGAACAAGAAGCGCAACAAGAAGCACAAGGATAAAGCAGTGGTGGCCGTTGAAGGATCGAGCACACCTAGTACCGGAAAGAAGGCCAAGACCGAGGCTTCCGGCAAGGAAGTTTCCGCGTGCACTGATTGCTGGGAGGCCGCGGCTGCCGAGAAGGCTGGGAAGGCTGACGAGCCATACTGCAAGATCCATTGGACTAAGGGCCACGATCTTCAAGAGTGTCACCAAGTTGAGCAACTCGTCAAGAAGCAGAAAGCTAAGTACGAGAAGCATGACAAAGAGAGAGAGAGAGAGAGAGAGAGAGAGAGACCAAGATGGCGTTGGCGGGAGGGCTCCTCAGTATCAAGGGAAACCCATGGGAGGCCGCGAGAAGAAGGAATGCAATGACGAGAGTGATGAAGGAGATGAAGAGGAAACCATTGAGCAAGAGTTCCAGAAAGCCAGTGACGCCATATGCATTGACAAAGGTGCATCCTTGCACTCCTCTCACCGCCAACTTAAATAGTGGGCGCGTGAGGTCAATGCCATGGAGCCAACGACAGATTCTCGGAAGCCTCTCATGTGGTCCCGCCCTCCCATCTTCTTTGATGAAGAGGATCACCCTGACCACACCACCGCGGTAGGGTGTTTTCCATTGTTGGTCTCACCAACTACCCGCAACCTCAAGGTCACAAAGATGTTGGTTGATGACGGGGCCATGTCGAATCTGATTTCTCCCAAGGTCATCAGCATACTCCAAATAGCAGATGAAGAGCTCAAGGTTACTGGTACTTTCCAAGTGATCAATCCTGGCAGGAGTCATCCTAAGGGGAAGATCACACTGCCCATAATGTTCGGGGGGGGGGTTAAACTACCGGACTGAGAAGATCGTGTTTGATGTGGTTGACCACCCCTGCCGTACAATGGAATCCTTGGTCGCCCAGCCCTGGCCAAATTCATGGCGGCATCTGTCGGCGTTCTGGGACCGGGGGGGCAGACTTGCCTACCTGCGGGCTTGAGCGTGGCTCCACCAACAGCCTGGTACAACCCATCTTCAGCAGTAGCAGCTCAAGACCCTCGCAAGGGGCCAAGCCTCGCGAGGCGGATGACTCCAAGACCTCCCTGGGGAAGCCTCACTAGGATGGCTCCTGAGGAACGGAGATCTCTATGCAAGGGGCACCCCACGAGCTTCACGTGACGTGAGCCATGACGACCAAGGCCAGGCGGGCGCCAGTGGGCGCAGTGTACCAGTTTCCGCTTTCGTGTTAAAGTGGCAGGAGCAGGCGAGGGGTCCCGAGGCATCAGGCAAAGGTTTCCATATCAGTGCAACAAGATGAAGACCAGCAGGACGGCAGGACGGAGGTCACCACGGAGCCGACAACAGCGTCACCACCAGAGCCTTTGGCAGGCGAAGACCACCTTTTGTCAGGACAGCTTGTACTAGTTGTCTCCCTTCAAACTTGGCCGTTGTGGGATCCCTTCCCGCCTAACATTTTGGAAGAGCACCAGGGCCTCTATAAATAGGACTAGCCACACTGTAGGGATCGACTCATCTTGGATTGGATCTATTCCATCCTCACATCCACCAGCTCACTGAGCTCAAGAACACCTCTCCTTCTTAGGCTGTTCTCCCATTGTATTAGTTCATCCTTAGCCTGTGGGGCAATCCACCAACACCACACTAGAGTAGGGTATTACACTGCAAGGTGGCCTAGAATAGTATAAACCCTTGTGTCTCTTGTTCCTTGGGTTCGTCGAGCTAGGCCATGAGATCGTTCAGCGAGCAAGCGAAGGAGAGAGTGTTCTTCATGCGCACCCCAGAGTTTGAACCTCAAGGGTTAGCCAGAACCCGCAATCCGACATTTGGCACGCCAGGTAGGGGTGCGCTGAAGCCTTTCTCCCGTCGATCGACATACCATTACTCCGCCGCATCCATGGACGATGCTCGCCGAGCCCGTGCTCAGTGCCGGGCCGCTCTCGCCGCTCGCGTCGCCCAGACGGAGCCGGATGGCGGACCTCCCCGCCATTCTCCATCACCTGCTGCCAACGCTGCCACCGGCCCGGCGGGAAACAAGCAGCAAGCTTTGTCGCTGCACCCCTTTGTGCGGCGGGATGAACGCACCGCCACCCCGTCGCTGACTCCGGCCGGATCGTCGCCCCACACTCGTCGCGCACCCACGGACGCGCAGGCCACGCTGATCATGGCACGCGAGCTCCTGCGTTACAACCCGGTCGATGACCTCTACGAAGACAGGCTGGACCGCATCACCAAGCTCGTCAGCTCCGCTGGGGGCTCTCCCGCACCATCTCTCTCACTGCATCGCCCACCTCTAGCTGCGGACGATGTTGCCCATGGAGCGCCTCCACCACCTCCACATCAAGACGCCGCCCTTGCCCCAAGACACGCGGCCCCGCATTGCGACCCGCCATGCTGGGCGCCCGCGCACGAAGAGGCAAGCTACCAAGAGATCCCTCGGACGCAAGAAGACGCTCCAGCGCTCCCTGCACCACCACGTCAGGATCGCGCGCCTCCTGCGGTGGTGGCACCTGCGTACCAAGACAGGGCTCTGCCGCCATGACGGGCTCCAGTGACCATGGCAGGTTGCCATGCCTTTACCCCTGAGCTGCGCAGCGTCGTCTGGCCCAGCAAGTTCAAGCCCGACATGCCTCCGCGCTACGACGGCACCCCCGACCCTGCTGAGTTCTTGCAGCTCTACGAGCAGAGTATCCAGACGGCCAACGGCGACGAGAAGGTCATGGCGAACTGGTTCCCTATGGCTCTCAAGGACGGCGCGCGCTTGTGGCTCCTCAACTTTCCTGCAAGATAGATCTCCTGCTGGGGCGAGATGCGCGAGCGCTTCATCGCCAACTTCCAAGGCACACGCGACCGCTCGCCTGCAGCTGGGGACTTGTGGCGCATCAAGCAGCAGCTAGGGGAGACCCCGCAGAAGTACATCCAACATTTCAACAATGTTTGGCTCAAGAGTCCCAAGGTGACGGACAAGGCCATCATCTCGGCGTTCTCCAATGGCGTCCACGATGTCAAGATAAAGGAGGAGCTCGCCATACACGAAGACCTGTGCATAGCTCTGGAGATGTTCAACATGGCGACCAAGTGCGCAAGGGCTGAGGAGGGATGCCTCTCCCTCCTAGAGCTTCCAGCAGCCGACCCATAAGACAAGAAGGCCAAGACCAAGGACGTGAACCGCAAGGGGGCTGCCGTGCTGGGGGCAGAGCTGGAGATGAAGCGCGGCTGTGACCATCCCGAGTCATCCAAGGCCAACCGCCCGTTCTGTGCCTTCCACAATGTGCACAACCACAACACCAACGATTGTCAAGAGCTCAGGGCCGTCCGCGATGGGCGCTTCGGCCGACGCCCCGAGCGCAACGACCGGGGCTATGACCAAGGAGGAGGACGAAGTGGAGGACGATGGGACGACCGTGGCCCCCGCCAGGAGTGGCTCGACCAGCCTCGTGAGGACCGCTGGCAAGACCAGCCTCGCAAGGGAGCCTGGAGAGACCAGCCTCATGAGTACTGCCCTCAGGGCAACGCTGGCCTCCCTCCGCTGCTGCCACCACCAAGAAGGAACGACCATCACTAGGATGAGGGGCTGGGGGCTTCCAGGAGCCTCGCACCATCGCTTGTATCTTGGGTGGCGCTCAGGCCCCAACCTCTCACCGCATCTTCAAACAGTTTGCTCGGAAGGTGAACACAGCCCTCCCTAGGTTCGAGGCCACACGTCCGCTCAGGTGTCCCAAGTGCACCATCACCTTCAGCTCGTCCGACCAGCTCAAGTGCATGGCAACCGCCGGTGCCCTCTCGATGCTTTGCTCGCCCGTCATCAGCAACGTCCTCGTCACCAAGACCCTCATTAATACTGGCGCAGGGCCCAATGTCCTTTCCATCGAGACGTTCGACTGCCTCCAAGTGCCATACGATCAACTGCAACCCACCAGGCCCATCTCAGGAGTGACCGATGGCTCCACCACCCCGATAGGGTAGATCCTCCTCCCTGTCACCTTCGGCCAGCGCGACAACTACCACACCGAGCTCATTGACTTCGACGTCACCCACATCCGTCTGCCGTACAATGCGATCCTTGGATATCCGGCCTGGCCAAATTCATGGCGGTGACCCACCACGGCTACAATGTCCTCAAGATGCCAGGGAGCCACGGCGTCTTCTCGGTCGCCTACCAGGAGAAGGACGCGGTGTGCTCCCTTGAGCGTGCCTACCAGGCTGCGGCGGTCGAAGACCCAGACAATGAAGGCACCATCTACTCTCCCGAGGCAGTCCCCAAGAAGAAGAAGCAGCTGCTCCTCCAAGGGCCTCAGGAGAGCGGTGTCTCCATCGGCACCACCTCAGGACCAGCGCCCACGGATGGGGCGCCTCCCTCTCTCACATAGGAAGGCGCGCCCAGTGCCCTCCTTAGGCTGGGCTCGGGGGCTCTCTTGTGGAGGGCCTCTGACCTAGCCAATGTCACGAGGGAGGCGCTCGGGCACCACGTGGAGGCATGCTTCACTGCATGCTTCCCCCGCAAGGGTGCCAGGCACAAGGTGCCAGGCGCTCAACAGTTCATCACAAAGACCACTAAGGAGCTTCAAGAGGCAAGAGCCACGCGCGGTGACCGCCACCCACCACCTGGCGCGGCTCCTTGTCCTAGCGTAGACAACGAGCTGCGTGTCTGTGTCGATGTCCCTGGGCTCAACAGGGCCGCATCTCAGGGGCGCTTCTGGCCATCGAGCATTGGTCGGTGTGGAGCGCCCCCCCACAGCTACGTTTGCATGCCCTTCGGCCTGCCGAACATAGCTGTCACCTTCAACCGACTAACGTAGGGCGCCCTGGCGGCTCGCGAGGCCAGGCGCAAGGCCGTCTTGAGGGAGGAGGAGTCGGAACCTCCAGGTTCCCCTAGGAACCAGCCGCCGGACGACTCGTGAGGAGCGACTTCTTCGGCGCGCATCTTTAGCTACTTCGAAATCTCTCCAGCGATAGCACGAGGTGACATTTTCCAGTTTGTTCAGTTGGGGGCGCCCCTCGGGCTGCATCAACCCCATGTCGCATGGGCATGTCCCTGCGGCGCCTATCCTTTTGCATCTTTAGCTTACTTTGTTGGGGGGTGCCCCTTGGGTTGCATTATCCCCATGCCGCATGGGTCCATCCCTGCGGCATGTATCGTTCTTGCATCTATCTGGACTAGCTTGCCTCCTTGCATGAGTTACCTTATGATCACCACCTGCTTGCCTGTTGCCCTCCGCAGCCACCCGCGTTGTTGACCGGTCTCCTGCTCATCCCGTAACGGTGGCTATACATGCTGGCACAACGCCTGTGCTCCGTCCCTGTAGCACTAATAAACCTGAGCGGTCGAGCTCTGGCTCGTGGCGCGCACAGCACACGTCACCTCACTAGACCCTCAGTGCCTTCATTTTCTTGCGGAAAGATCAGCGGCAGGACAGCAAATGCGATTACGAGCTATATCACCCTCTCGGACTAACCCACAGGAATCTCTGGAGCTTAGCTATGGGTAGCCCTGTCAGCGGCTCCTTTTCAGGGAGGGCTCAAGAGCATCGCGCCTCCGGAGCCCTTACTGACTCTCCAGCCCTCACCCCTGGCCTTGACCACGGCATCGTGACCTGGCATACCAGTGGTGCCTGAGCCTCGCTCGAGGGTCGGGACCCGAGGACGCTGAGCACTTAGAAGAACGTTAAAAGGAGAAGCTGGCGTGGATCTAACCTAGCAGTACTACCAGTGTTGACGCATAAATCGGGCACTACACAAGGAATCACTCCAGGCTCGCTATGATAAGTCATGCATTCAAGTTGGCCCAGCACCGCGGCTTAGGATTTTCGGCTCTTACAGCCTTGCTCCGGCAATGCCGCCTTCCTTTTCTGCCTTTAGGGAGCTGCTTGCAAGCCAAGGGGGACCTCTTGAGCATCACGCCTCAGGAGCTCTTACCGGGCCTTGGGCCGCTCATGTAACACCCACAATGCGGCTATATCTCCCACGTGTCGGGGCACAACTTAGAGGCATAGCCGCATGGTAGGCATGTCGCAAGAGGGGTAATCTTTACACATCCCATGTACTGAATAAGAAAGGGATAAAGAGTCGGCTTACAATCGCCACTTCACACAATACATAAATATATCATACATCCTCCAGAATACAAACAAAAGTCCGACTACGGAACCAAAATAAAGAAAGACAACCCCAAATGCTAGATCCCCGATCACCTCAACTGGGCTCCTCTATTGATCAACCGGAAAAGAAACATATTAACGGCCCGAATCCTCATTGAACTCCCACTTGAGTTCGGTAGCGTCCCCTGCACTGGCATCATCGGCACCTGCATCTGTTTGGAAGTATCTGTGAGTCACGGGGACTCAGCAATCTCACACCCGCGAGATCAAGACTATTTAAGCTTATGGGTAGAAAAGGTAGTGAGGTGGAGCTGCAGCAAGCACTAGCATATATGGTCGCTAACTTACGCAAAAGAGAGCGAGAAGAGAAGCAAAGCATGGTCGAGAAGCTAAAATATGATCAAGAAGTGATCCTGAAACTACTTACATTCAAACATAACACGAGACCGTGTTCTCTTCCCGGACTCCGCCGAAAAGAGACCATCACGGCTACACACGCGGTTGATTCATTTTAATTAAGTTAAGTGTCAAGTTCTCTACAACCGGACATTAACAAATTCCCATCTTCCCATAACCGCAGGCATGGCTTTTGAAAGTTCAAAAGCCTGCAGGGATGTCCCAACTTAGCCCATCACAAGCTCTCACAGTCAATGAAGGATATTCCTTCTCCCAGGAAGACCCGACTAGTCTCGGAATCCCGGTTACAAGACATTTCGACAATGGTAAAACAAGACCAGCAAAGCCGCCCGATGTGCCAACATCCTGATAGGAGCTGAACATATCTCGTTCTCAGGGCAACACCGGATTGTCCAAGATTCCGGTAGGCCAGCCCAAAGTTGCCCCTGGTGGCCACCGGCGGATGACAGGTTCGGACCAACACTTAGACAAGCACTGGCCCCGTGGAAGGGGGGAGGGTTTAAAATAAAGATGACCCTTGAGTCTGCAGAACACAAGGGAAGGTGATAGGTTGTTAGGCAAATGTAAAACCAAGGTTGGGCCTTGTTGGAGGAGTTGGGCTGCAACACACACGAGGCCTTTGCGGTTCCCCCGTTAACCGTTGGAGTATCAAACGGACTCCAAATGGCACGAAACTTGACAGGCGGTCTACCGATGGTGTACCAAGGCCACTTGGAAAATCTCAGCCCATTCCGAGAAAGTTTAACACCTGCTCACGAAAAGATACAAGAGGGGTGCGCCGGAGGACGTAGGAATGTCGGATTGCAAAACGGACAACGGGGAAAATGCTCAGATGCATGAGACGAACCCGTATGCAGAAGCGATTCACATGATGACATGATATGAAATGCATGACATGAACAAAATGCAAAACGAAGATAAAACCCAACCATGAAGGGAATCTCATGACTTAAAGCTGAAAATGGCAGAGTCGGGGTTACAAATATGGAAAGTTGTATCCGGGGCGTTACAACACTCCACCACTACGAGAGGATCTCTTCCCGAGATCTAGGATGGCACCGGAGGGAAAAACGGAAGAGGAAGAGGTAAAACTAAGTTGCTTCTTTGACAAACGAGTGAAACCAAAGAACCTTGAGAGGTTGAACCAATTGAAAGAAAGAATACAACAAAGATGAACTGAGTTGAAAGCAATCCGTTAGAAAAGAGGAACAAGGAACCTTACAAGGACCTTGTAGGTTGAAATACATAAGAAAAGGGTTGCAATGGACAAGAAGTACATACAAGCACTCCGGTTAAATGGATAAGCAAGGAAAGAACATGATCTTGTGAAAAACGAGATGATTGGTCGAAGAGAGTAACATCGCAATGCCTCTGGAATGAACAAATAGAAGCTAGATCATCGGAATAAGGGAACGGAGAAGGAATGACAACTTCTACCACAATTTAATTTGGAAATCATCCTTGCAAGAAGGTTAGAGCGGAGTTGTTGGATTATCAACAACGAAAGGATAAGCTTGATGTGGGCTTATGGAAGCCATCACAAAATTATGAGGTGAAATTCTGCCACTAACGGAAACAATAGACTGGATTGAGGTCAACAAGGAGATGACAACTCCTTTCGTCGAGAGGATAGGAGAAAAACTTGGACCATTGATGGACGCCACAATAAGCAACATTCCTTAGGGAAGGATTTAGGTCAAATATAACCAAAGATAACTCCAATGAAGAGGTTGACGGGTTGCAAAGCATCTCCTGAACAAAGAGAAGATGATGGGTTTAAAATATCTCATTCTTAACAACTTGTGAATCATGAAACATGAAAGAAAATTGTCAAGAATGGCATATCACTATCCCAAAAGATAAGGTAGAAAGAATTGCACTTTGGAATGCAAGATGAAGAATGCTTGAACTCCTCTGAAAAGAATCTCGATGAACACTTCGAGAAGGAATTAAATCCTTTATGAACCATCATGTAGAGCCTCCATGAAGAACTCCGGTAATAAAAAGAATGATCAAACGAAATGAAGGATGAAAAGAATTAGGTTGAAGCCTTGCAATTATTAGATGGATCTCCATGATGATGAGAGCTTGGAACTCCGGGAAAAGAAAAGATGAAACAATTGAAACAAGAATTTATTCATCATGAACAAACTCCGAAGGAAGGAATTAATCACTTGGATGAAAGAAGAATAAGAATTATGTTATGCGTATCCTTCATCAATTTAAATTGATGACAAGAAACATATTTGGCATACTACTTATTCTCGTAGAAAGGGTTAAGATTGATATAGCGCAAACTTGAGAAGGTCTTCAACGAGCCACCGGTACGATTGGAAAAAGCGAATGAATTTATATGATAGCGAAGGAAGAAGAATCTTTGAATAGACCACCGTAAGAATTGAAAATGAAAGTAGCAAAGGCACAATTCACCGGGAAGAATCGGAGACTGAACGAAGATACTTTAGAGGATTTTGATACAAGTGAATGAAGAGATCACGAGCTGATTGGAGAAAACTTGAATGATGCACCGGTAAGATTTAGAGAATGAGAGCTGAAAGCTGGAATGAATAATTCTGAGATGACGGGCTTTGGATGAATCAAAACTGAAAAGACTCCTGAATTGCTCCGGATGGTTGAAAATAATTGTCACAATCGAAATAATTATGAGAGGATGGCATCAAGCTTGAACTACGCATCTCTGAGAGAACGGATAAGATTTGGAGGAAAAACTCTTCTTCGGTCTTCAAATGTTGAGAATGACAATGAGAAACACCACCATGAATTGTTGAGATACTCCGGGAGAATGAAAAGCGAAGAGGTTGAACCAACAATGAAAAGAGTTATAAGATCTTGGAGAAACCAACTGACTGATGATAATTCATTCTTACGTCAAACTTGGAGAAGAATTTGAGAGTAACTCTGGGAAAGCAAAGAGTCAGGTAAGATCCTGGGCAAAAACCTGTGGGTTATGGGCCCACTCAAAAGATACATCGTTGAACAATTACTTGAAAAGCAGATTGCACTAGTTGAAATAAATGGCTTGAATGAGATAACAACCTCGAAATAGCTTGACCTGATTAAGAATGGAAACATGAATCTTCGAGATATCTTCAGCACTCCGGAACAAATGAATAGCGAGAAGTTTATATATGATTAAGAGGTGCATCGTCAAAAGGCATTTGAAACGAGGAAAGGATATGATCAACAAAGCTTGACTTGAATCCACCAAAGAAGAAAGAGAATGTATAATGATGAACTAGAATCTCCATTAGAATCTTCATGATAATCACCGGATAAGAACATTAACGGAAAAGAATGGAGAGACTTCCCATCCATAAAAGGATAGTTGGATAAGAAATTAGAGTCCTTGAAGAAAAAGGGTGGGAGGGCGGAAAAAACAAAGACAACTTGGGACGAATGAAACAAACACCATTGAGAATACTTAGAGTTGATCTTGCAAAAATTGAAAATGAACGGATCCACTTGAAGAGAAACACGCCTGTTGGAAAAGAATTAACATGACAACCTCGATGATCAAGAAGGATTGGTATTCACATAGAAGTGTGAGAACACCACTTAGGAAAGGTATGGAATCGACACTTGACATTGAAGCAACTCGAATACCACAACTCAAAACGAAACAAAGGATTGACTTGCAGAATAAGCCGTAACAAACATACGATAGATCCCATATCGTATCATGTGTCTATTGGAAAGATATTCTAGGAGCTACTTGAATTCCCACTTATAAACTCCCGAAACTTTCTGGTTATGCAATCATGTGTTGGGGATACAGGGGAAGCATAATATCTCACCCAAACTAACATATCCTACATCCAGCTGTCTCCATCCTTCAACACATAACCAAGAAACCTTTGGAAATCATTTACCTCAACCTTCGAAAAGCATCCGTTATACTAGTTATGGCAATACTCCCGAACTCCCTCCCTAGTACTGGGTGGCGTCGAGGTTATCTCACCAAAAACTGCATAAAAGAGATTTTCGATGTCGGCGAACTCAGGTATTCCAGAACTGCAACAATAAAATTGTGACGACAACACCTCGGAGCTCAACTCCCAGGGACACTGCCACAACCCCTAAATGTCAGGAGGCACCAAGAACAATGTTCTCGTCACAAAACCATCGGAACGATTCCAAGATACCCGCGTGATCCTAATTTTTTTGTGAAATTTGAGGAGAGAAGAGTCAAAACTCTATGTCAGGAGGCCTCACCAGAGTGACAAGGGACTGAGGAGTAAAAAGAATCCTACTGTCCAATATATATAATCCTAAGACTCAAAACATTTTCTTCTAGACTCAACAACGTCACTGATTCAATCAAGCAGGGGGCTCCTAACTCGGGGAAGGCTGTGATTACCAACTTCTAACACCCACAATGCGGCTATATCTCCCACGTGTCGGGGCACGACTTAGAGGCACAGCCGCATGGTAGGCATGTCGCAAGAGGGGTAATCTTTACACATCCCATGTACTGAATAAGAAAGGGATAAAGAGTCGGCTTACAATCGCCACTTCAAACAATACATAAATATATCGTACATCATCCAGAATACAAACAAAGGTCCGACTACGGAACCAAAATAAAGAAAGACAACCCCAAATGCTAGATCCCCGATCACCTCAACTGGGCTCCTCTATTGATCAACCGAAAAAGAAACATATTAACGACCCGAATCCTCATTAAACTCCCACTTGAGTTCGGTAGCGTCCCCTGCACTGGCATCATCCGCACCTGCATCTGTTTGGAAGTATCTGTGAGTCACGGGGACTCAGCAATCTCACACCCGCGAGATCAAGACTATTTAAGCTTATGGGTAGGAAAAGGTAGTGAGGTGGAGCTGCAGCAAGCACTAGCATATATGGTCGCTAACTTACGCAAAAGAGAGCGAGAAGAGAAGCAAAGCACGGTCGAGAAGCTAAAATATGATCAAGAAGTGATCCTGAAACTACTTACGTTCAAACATAACACGGGACCGTGTTCTCTTCCCAGACTCTGCCGAAAAGAGACCATCACGGCTACACACACGGTTGATTCATTTTAATTAAATTAAGTGACAAGTTCTCTACAACCGGACATTAACTAATTCCCATCTGCCCATAACCGCGGGCATGGCTTTTGAAAGTTCAAAACCCTGCAGGGGTGTCCCAACTTAGGCCTTCACAAGCTCTCATGGTCAACGGAGGATATTCCTTCTCCCAGGAAGACCCGATCAGTCTCGGAATCCCGGTTACAAGACATTTCGACAATGGTAAAATAAGACCAGCAAAGCCGCCCGATGTGCCGACATCCTGATAGGAGCCGTGCATATCTCATTCTCAGGGCAACACCGGATTGTCCAAGATTCCGGTAGGCCAGCCTAGAGTTGCCCCTGGTGGCCACCGGCGGCTGACAGGTTCGGACCAGCACTTAGACAAGCACTGGCTCGGGGGGGGGGGTTAAAATAAAGATGACCCTTGAGTCTGCAGAACCCAAGGGAAGGTGATAGTTTGTTACACAAATGTAAAACCAAGGTTGGACCTTGGTGGAGGAGTTGGGCTGCAACACACACGAGGCCTTTGCGGTTCCCCGGTTAACCGTTGGAGTATCAAACGGACTCCAAATGGCACGAAACTTGATAGGCGGTCTACCGGTGGTGTACCAAGTACACTTGGCAAATCTCGGTCCATTCCGAGAAAGTTTAACACATGCTCACGAAAAGAGACAACAGGGGTACACCGGAGGACGTAGGAGTGTCGGATTGCAAAACGGACAACGGGGAAAATGCTCGGATGCATGAGACGAAC
Source organism: Triticum urartu (assembly GCF_003073215.2). Lineage (NCBI taxonomy): Eukaryota > Viridiplantae > Streptophyta > Magnoliopsida > Poales > Poaceae > Triticum > Triticum urartu. Next base: position 260,754,383 of record NC_053024.1, read on the forward strand.
CCGTATGCAAAAGCGATGCACCTGATGACGTGATATGAAATGCATGACATGAACAAAATGCAAAACGAAGACAAAACCCAACCACGAAGGGAATCTCATAACTTAAAGCCGAAAATGGCAGAGTCAGAGTTACAAATATGGAAAGTTGTATCCAGGGCGTTACCGCTCACCCCCTGGCCTTGACCACAGCATCACAACCTGGCATACCAGCGACGGCTGAAGCCTGCCTGGGGACTGGGACCTATCGGAGTAGAGCACTAAGCTACCATGAGGACGAAAAGAGGAGAGAATGCCATCGCAAGACAGACATTTCACAATTTTCATAATGAGAATAACATTGGTGCAAAAGCACTACAGATTCTTTACACACCCCCTCGGGGTTCATCTCGATTCCTTGCAGGGAACCCAAAAGGAGGTTTCCAGGAGTCATATCTATAGATGTCACCGTTGATGCCATCATCAACAGTGGGACATGAGGGGCTTACTCCAACCCCATCCAGATCAATGACGACGATGAGCGGACACCGCTGCTGCGCTCCGGGCACGGCGAGAGCTCGGGGGCACGCAGTTGTAATCGCTCGTCTCCGGAGTCTCGTTAGGCTCAGGAGAGTCTCCGGACTCCCAGGCGTTGTCACTTCTGCTGGAGGAGCTGTCGGCAGGGCCGAGGGTAGGCCTAGCGTCTGCCGCTGCATCGTTCTGGCGACCCCCTCTAGGGAAGCACTCCAGGCGGCTGCCTTCCTCATTGAAGACCTTGAAGAACTGCATGGAGGCACCGTAGTACTTGAAATGGATGGCGAGGGCCCCCTCCGCGTGGCAGGCGTGGGCGACCTCTCACCATCCATGAGTCATGAAGATCTTGCTCGCGGAGACGACCTCGACCTCAGCTCCCGTCACCGGGGTGCTGCATTCGACGTGCTGCAACCACAGCTCGAGCGGCCCCCTCAGCAGCATCTCTTCTACGAAGAACTACGGGAATCTTATCCACGTGCGCGGTGGCATCGCCGCCCACATCATGAACTCGCGGGAGGAGCCCTCAGCGTGAGTTCGATGGACGGCGGCTCGTGCCACCATGACCAGGCCATTGTGGCCGTGACACGAGCGGCGCGGGGCGCCACCTACTCCTCCAGGGCCTTGCGCTTGGGCATGCAAGGGCAGCGGGTAGCCTAGGGGAGGCCACTCGTACCAGGGCCTCATCACCTCCTTCCTGACGATGACGCCGAGGGGGCGGGCCAACCTCTTCTTCGGCAGAAGTGGCCCCTGCTCTTCACGGGGGGTTTGCCTTTCTCAGCGGCAGAGAACCTCCTAATCGGTGCCATGGGTGTCACAGTGAGACGACGGAGCAAAGAGGAAGGAGAAGAAGCAAACAGAATGGAGGAGAAGATGAGCAACGGGGGCTCCGCCCCTCTCCTCATTTATAGTCAGAGGGAGGCCAACCGCCGGTCTCCACGATCACAGGTAATGATGATTTTCCTCTGCATGCAGCGGCACCTCATCAAGTCGGACGGTTGCCGAGGCAGCGTGGGGAAGCGGAGATGCCCATGTCCCATCAATCGCCACACATCAATCAAGGCCGCAGACGGTTGGGGCCCGCAGAGCTCCGCACTTGCCCTTTGGCTTTGCCTCGAAGCCAAGCCCAAGCGCGCCTTGGGCCCGAGGGCTACTGTCGGCGTTCTGGGACTGGGGGTGCCCATACTTTCTTGCTTGCGGGCTTGTGCATTTCGCCACCAGTGACCTGGTACGACCATCCTCAGCAGCAACAGCTCAAGACCCTCGCGAGGCGGACGACGCCAAGACCTCCCTGGGGGCAGCCTCACTAGGCTAGCTCTTGAGGAGCAGAGATCTCTATGCAAGGGGCACCTTGCGAGGTTCATGTGACATGAGCCATGACGACCAAGGCCAGGCGGGCGCCAGCGGGCGCAGTGTACCAGTTTCCTCTTTTGTGCTAAAGAGGCAGGCGCAGGCGAGGAGTACCGAAGCATTAGGCAAAGGTTTCCATATCGGTGCAACAAGACCAAGACCGGCAGGACGGCAGGACAGAGGTCACCATGAAGCGCACAACAGCGTCACCACCAGAGCCTTTGGTAGGCGAAGAACACCTTTTGTCAGAACAGCTTGTACTAGTTGTCTCCCTTCAAACTTGGCCGTTGTGGGATCCCTTCCCGCCTAACATTTGGGGAGAGGATCGGGGCTTCTATAAATAGGACTAGCCACCACCGTAGGGATCGACTCATCTTGGATTGGATCCATTCCATCCTCACATCCACCAGCTCACCGAGCTCAAGAACAACTCTCCTCCTAAGGCTATTCTCCCGTTGAATTAGTTCATCCTTAGCCTATGAGGCAATCCACCAACACCACACTGGATTAGGGTATTACACCGCAAGGTAGCCCGAACTAGTATAAACCCTTGTGTCTCTTGTTCCTTGGGTTCGTCGAGCAAGGCCATGAGATCATTGAGCGAGTGAGCTAAGGAGAGAGTGTCCTTCGTGTGCACCCCAGAGTTCGAACCTCAAGGGTTAGCCGGAACCCGCATACCGGCAGCTTCCCACTATGCCTACAACACTCTGAAGATGCCAGAGCCAATGGGCGTTATTTCCATTCCATCAGACAAGAAGGATGCAATCGTATGCATTGATAAGACGGGAAGCAATCGTTGCAGAGGATGCAGAAGCTACCGCTCCCGCCAAGGAAAGCAAGAAAAAGAAGAAAGCTAGCAAGGATGCTAGTGAGGAATCTGTGAAGCGCACCTCTTCGGAGTGTGCCGCGTCTGCTGATGACTTGCCATAGAGTTTCAATAGCAAGAGATCCAAGGCTACTGCACCCGCTATGAAGAAGGTCCCGACAGGGCTGGCTGGCGCTGATGGTACATTTAGTATCAGTGCCACCCTCGACGACAAATAGGAAAGGACGCTCGTTGCCTTCCTGCAAGCGAATGTCAATGTGTTTGCTAGGAAACCATTTTATATCCCCGGTGTTCCCAGGGAGGTAATCGAGCACCACCTACATGTCTGCCCGCTTGCCCAGCCTGTCAAGCAGAAGGTTCGAAAGTAAGCTTTGGAGTGGCAACAGTTTATTGCCGAAGAGATCAAGAAAGTTGAGGCAGCTGGTTTGATAACAGGAGCATTGCATCCAACGTGGTTAGCAAATCCAATGGTGGTGCGCATGGCGAATAAGAAATGGAGGCTTTGCATAGATTCCATAGATCTGAATAAAGCATGCCCGAAAGACCCATTCCCCTTGCCGCACATCGACTATATTGTGGATTTCACCTCCGGGTGTGACCTGCTTTCCTTCCTGGATGCCTACTCCGGATACCACCTGATTTGCATGTCCAAGGAAGATGAAGAGAAGACTGCATTCATAACCCCATGCAGTACGTATTGTTTTGTACGGATGCCCTTTGGGTTGAAGAGCGATGGGTCCACTGTTGCAAGAGTAGTATAGATTGGCTTTGAGTCCCAGCTGCACAGAAATATTGAAGCCTACATGGATAATATAGTGGTCAAAACCAAGGACAGATTGACTCTCATTCAGGACTTGGAACATCGCTTTGCGAATCTACGCAAGATCAACTTGAAGCTGAACCCAAAGAAGTGTGTGTTTGGCATTCCTTCCTGCAAGCTACTTGGCTTCTTTGTGTCCCACCGGGGGATAGAGGCCAACCCCGACAAGATCGAGGCAATTGAGCAGATTCAAGCACCCAAGATAGTTAAAGACGTGAGTCATTTGACTGGATGTGTTTCCGCACTAAGCAGGTTCATTTCCAAGTCCGCTGAATGTGCTGTGCCATTTTTCAAAGTCTTGAAGAGGGCAGGGCCCATGGAGTGGACCTCGGAGGCAGATGTTGCGCTACAAGATTTGAAGACCTACCTTTCCTCTGTTCCCACCTTAGTCGCTCCTAAACCACAAGAGCCGTTGTTGCTATACTTAGCAGCGACAAATCAAGTGGTTAGTGCAGCGCTAGTGGCACAATGGGAGGTGGATGAAGCAGCAGCCGCAACCACCATCCCCTCTAGCGAGGAAATCGGACTCATCCCGACAAGGTCAAGTGCAGATCAGAACAAGGAAGAGCGGGGCAACGGAGATAGTTCCAAGGTCGCAGCAAGGAAGAAGGTGGCGCAGCGGCCAGTGTACTTCGTCAGCTCCCTGCTATAGGGGACTAGGTCGAGGTACTATGGCGTGCAAAAGTTGATTTTTTGGCCTCATCATGGCCTCAAGGAAACTGCGCCACTACTTCCAAGCCCACGAGATCACGATAGTCACCTGCTGCCCCTTGCAACGCATACTGAGGAACCCCAAGGCCGCTAGCAGGATAGTGGAGTGGGCTTTGGAGTTGTCCAACTTTAGTTTGAAGTTTGAGAGCATGTCAACCATTCAGAGCAGAGCACTAGCAGAGTTCATTGCGGAGTGGACACCTACCCCTGACGAACAAGTGTTGGAGACTGTTACCACCAACAAGGAAGTACCCCAAGAATGGATCATGTACTTTGATGGTGCGCTGGTGTGCTTCTCATTGCTCCCACTGGGGAGCACCTCAAGTATGTTTTTCAAATGCATATTCCCCGGGAGAAGGCTACCAATAATACTGCAGAGTATGAAGGACTCCTTACCGGGCTCAGGATTACAACAGAATTGGGAATCAAGAAGTTGATCATTTGTGGAGACTCACAACTGGTGCTAAGGCAAGTAAACAAGGATTATCAAAGCCCATTGATGGAGGCATACGTCGAGGAAGTGAGTAAGTTGGAGGAGCGCTTTGATGGATTACAAAAAGAGGGCGTACCACGTGCAGAAAACAACATTGTTGATCATCTATCAAAGTGCGTTGCAGAAAAAATCCCTATGGAACCAGGGACTTTTGTTCTCCATATGACTCAACCCTCCGTATCTCCGGCAACAATGGCCAGCAAGAGGAATAAACTGGACTCCGGGAAGCCCCTCCAGGCAGAGCTTCCCGAAGCCCCCGGTAGAGAACTTGGCGGGAACAACTCCCCTTCGATCGGTGAGTTACACCCTCCCACCAAACTACCAGTCTCTGCGGTCGAGGCATGCGCTCCCGTCAACGAGGAGGTGCTGCTAGTCCTTGTTGTCGAGCCTCAGGCTCCAACTTGGGCGTGTAATATAGTTCATTTCATCCGAACAGGAGAACTTCGCGAAGTGCAAAAAGAAGCTAAAAGAGTAGTCCAGAGGGACAGTATGTATCAGTTCGTGGATGACACACTATATAGAAGAAGGCCTAACGGCGTGAAATTGAAGTGCATTTGCCAGGAACAAGGAAAGGAACTATTGGTAGAGATACACAAGGGTACGTGTGGCTCCCACATTGGATCGAGCGCCCTGGTTGGAAAAGCTTTCCGGCAAGGTTTATACTGGCCCACAGTCCTCCAAGATGCAATCGAGCTAGTCACCAAGTGTGAAGCCTTCCAGTTCCACTCCAAGAATATCCATCAGCCTGCTCAAGCTCTCCAAACAATCCCTTCGTCATGGCCATTTTCTGTATGGGGGATCGACATCTTGGGCCCCTTCCCCCGTGCTAACGGGGGCTTTGAATACTTGTTCGTCACAATTTACAAGTTTACAAAGTGTCCAGAAGTGGAGCATGTGAGGAAGGTGACCGCACAGTCATCTATCAAGTTCTTGAAAGGATTGGTGTGCCACTTCGGAGTACCCGCCAGAGTCATCACTGACAATGGCACCCAATTCACAAGTCGCGCCTTCATGCAATACGTTCATGCCCTCGGAAGAAAGGTCTCATTTGCCTCTGCTGCCTATCCCAGAAGCAACAGACAAGCTAGGAGGGTAAATGCTGAAGTGCTACAAGGAATCAAGACAAGAACATTTGATAAGCTGCAGAAGTGTGGCAGGCGATGGATCAACGAGCTGCCGATGGTTCTTTCGTCCCTCTGTATGACACCAAATCGAGCTACCGGCCATACTCCCTTCTCCCTAGTCTATGGGGCAGAAGCAGTGATCCCCATAGAACTCATATTCGGGTCATGTCGAGTGCTTGCCTACAATGAAGTAGCGCAGGAACAACACCGGCGTGACGATGTTGTGCTACTTGAGGAGAACCGTCTCCGGGCTGCTAGGCGTGCTGCACGCTACCAGCAAGCCCTGCATCGCTATCATAGCCGCAGGGTTCATGCCCGGAGTTTTGACGGAGGCGACCTTGTCCTTAGGCGTGTTCAGTCTGCCAAGGATGCACACAAGTTGACGCCGAAGTGGGTAGTATGAGTCACCAGACCTGACACAGCCCGTCTGGAGAATGGAGATGGCATTCAATTGCAAAACTCATGGAACATTGAGCATTTCCATAAGTTGTACCCGTAAGGCGCGGTGTCGGGCCCTGCCCGATAGCCACTCTTTTGTACAAGCCTTGCCAATGTTGCATGTAAGCATTTGTACAAAGCCAGGCGCAGACCCAAATCATCAGATAAATAAATGAAGCACTGCCCCCCCCCCCGAAACTTGCATGCATAAGCATAAGTTGCACGTAGCTCTGTTTTCATCTGCACTAAGTTGCAGGGTTCTTGCCGTGGACTTGGTCCCAAAGAGAAGAAATGGAGACAATCCTACATAGCGGTCCCCAGCAAGCCAAACAGATAAGTTCATTCTTATCCATACCTGTTCTGTAAAGTGAAAACTTGTGCATATGAAAATCTCGGTACCTTCGAAACATAGGTGCTCCCATCCTTTGACTGTCACATTGCTCCGGTCAAAGATGGTCGCAGTGGTCTTTGACAAAGAAAGGTTCAGCGAGGGGCTGGTCTCTCTCTTATCGTTTTGTGCCCGGCAGGCCTAGCCCCGCGACAACGAACTGAGAGCACCGGCAGGATAGCCTGTCGGGGAAAACTTGTTTAGTTAAATGTATAGAGGCATCTCACATGCACAAGTGCTTGGCAAGGCTTGTCTTTTCATTAATATGCTGATAAGCAAGTACAGATCTTACAGAACACAACATGGATAAAGAAGATTACATAATTTAGACTAAAGTTTGGCCAATGCCTACATATTTTAGACTAAAAAAAGATAAGTGCCCCGGGCGATGCCTTTGCTCTTTCCCTCTCCTCCTCGAAACTGCGGGGCGAGATGAAGGAGACGGAGGGAAGACCTGGCTGGGATTCGGCGCCTCCCCAGGATCAGGAGGGCGCCTTTCCTGGGCTGGGAGGAAGAAACCAGAGGGCAGGTGCATATGGTGGCATTGCTGAAGCCCAGCCGGTGATGATGGTGCTGCCGGCGATCACGCCACGTCAGAGTGGTCGTCCTCGCTCTTGAGGCATCATGGGTTTCCGCCACCCTCCTCATCACTGTCGCTCGAAGAGGCACGCCCGCCGTTGCTCGAGCCCCCGCTGCGGCGGCCAGGGCAGGCACATGGCGCTCCGGGAGACTCCATAGAGAGCATGGTCATCTCCGTCGACCCGAAGCTAGAGGAATGCCGTCCCCTGAAGATGCATGCATGGGCACAAGGAACCCGCCCATACTGAAGACAAGCAGAGCCCCAAAAGAGGGGATCTGCTATACCAATGGCGAACCGCTTCCACAATCTCCTTTCACCATCACGTGCGATGAGAGGATATGCGGCGGTCTACTACCACGCTTTGTGTCTATTATGGACGTGGCATCGCCTATGTGGCCCATCACTAAGGTTGGGACCGCGGGCGGCCCAACGACGAGCGCGCCAGAGCCACTACCTCCAACGCTGCCGCTGCGCCGCCCGCGCGCCCACCTAAGAACTTTTCCACTGACGCTAAGGATTGGACCGCCACTCTAGGCCAGAAGCTTTGTGCGAGGACGGAAAGGGGACCCTATCTCAACAAAGACGTGGCCGCTCCCTTCTTCCCCTCTCATAACCATAACAAAGACACAACACCAGAAGACAAGGGGGGATTGGTGTGAGCCTGCACCCCAGCCCATGTCCCCTTTTTATAGGGAAAACATGGCCGGGGGCTGGCACCTCCCTCAGGGGAAACAACCGCCGTCCCTCTCCACCAGTCCAAGAGGACTGGTCCCCCTACCATGACACTCCCTCTAGCACCACACGCCTCCGTTAGCTACCCCACTCAATGCATGCAACATACGTGGCAAGGGATAAGGACATGGTGGGAAGAGTGAATTGGTAGTTACTCCCATGTGCGTTAAAGTCATTCACGGGCCATTATAGAGATGGCCCCACTACAATTGGCATTGGGCGATGCACGGGGAAACCGAAAACTGACTCAAGCACAGGTTAATGAAGAAGCAATGACGATCTCAAAGGACGAGCTACCACTACCCTCTCGCCTGTGTATTGGATAGGGCCTATCCCGACGATGCTCAACAGCGGGTTTAGGCCAGGCCCGGGGGCTCCCGTCGGTGCAACAAACCCCATGTGTGTTGCCCAGACTTCACACATGCTTAAGAGCAAGGTTACAACATCCAAGACAAGGCCAAGCAAGAGAAATAAGCTCTTTGAGAAATCAAATGATGGATTAAGAAGACCAAGACCAACCACAGGAGCAAGATGTCACTAAGGAAAAACCTCCATTGCCGGGCAGGCGAGCCTGGTGGGCTTGAGGTTACTCCGAAGACAAGTCTCAAGACTCTCCCGACAGGCTTGCTAGGGACGTGGAGGGCGGATCACCCCGCCAAGGCTCCACCGCTCCACCTCACAGCAATGCAAGTCACTTATCGGTGCGGTGTCGAGCCCCCGAATGACTAAGTGGCTATTATTTGGCACGTGACAACCATTTCCAAAGGAAATCACCTCCAAATGACACCCATTCAGGGATGTGTCAGACACAGGCAGCCAAGAAGGTGGCCGAACGACACAGCAAGGCTTGCCGGGCTATGCTACGATGTGACACTAAGCGGTGCATTTAATGCACCTTGTCTTGCCTGTAGAGTTAGGTATGATAGCACTATTTGCTATCTAACCGCTACACAATGACTGATTTGCCATTATGGTGACCCCTTGACCTATAAAAGTAGGCCATGGCAACCATAGAAAGGATTCGGACCCCTGTATACGCATACACGCGTAGCTGCTCTCATCCCAAGGCGACCTTGCTGGGCAAGAGCGTTGCGTCTCAACATGGTCCTCTCATCAATCCACCAAAGCAGGAGTAGGTTTTTACACCTCACGACGGTCCAAACCTTGGTAAAATCTGCTCGCGTGATCGCTGCCGTGCTGCTCTATAACCTCCGCTCTTTGTGCAATGTGCTCTCCCCCCCCCCCCCCCCCCCCCCCCCCCCGCCGAACCACAAGGGGCCGATTGCCCCATAGGTGGCCGTGTTTTCCCATGGAAGAAGGCTTGAGAAGGATGAACTTACATTACATGTTAACACAGGCTGGACAAAGCCCTTCTCCATGTCGATGGAAGGATAATTCAAGAAATTCCCCAAAGAAACTTCTTCATAAGTGTTGGCTTTATTCTACATTTTGTAAAGAGTAAATATAGATCTAATAATATTGGAAGAAATAGAGGATAATTAAGCTCAAGTGCAGAGTGATACTACATAATGAAATAGCTATTAATTAAGTATAGCGTTACAAGGCAAAAGGTACTAACAAGAGGAATGCAGTCCTCAACGTGTAAATGTAGATCTGATAATTTGGAGAAAGTGGAGGGCATGGAAGATAAGATGCAGAGTAATGCTAGACAATCAACTCTGTTGCAATGCAAGTACAATAATACTACTCATATATGATGCTTAAACTCTAGCAGATGGTGGTCTAACAAAGTAGAAGTAATGCAAGAGGTCACATGCAAGATATGTGTGACCAATACAACATTGCCAAGTGAGAGAAAGCACCTTGATGGGTCAATAAGATAGGCCATCTTCCACCATACCAAGTTTGTTAGCCAGTGGATTGTTCTGCAATATTCCTCTCATGCGCCCATTCTCATATTCATATGATCATGTTCAATACCTGACATGCACGAAAACCTAAAATTAAGTGAGATTATCTTTGTAATGCATAAGTGATTTTAATCCAATACTGCCTCCCTGTAAACCCCTATGTGCTATTTCTGCAATTCTTCTGAGAGATACCATGCGTCCTGTAATTTGGTGTGTGCATTAATATAATTTGGCCCACTACTCAAAATATGAGAGCTCCAGAAGTAATGATACTTCGCAGATGACTGCTTCAACATATACTAAGGAAGAACAACTCAACCTGACCTGACATATTCAAAATATACTAAGGAAGAACAACTCGACCTGACCTGTCAACTGCAAATGTCTCTGCTACTCTTCCCAACAAGGAACATACTGTACTTATTGAAGATAAGAGTATCATGTTAAAGAAGAGCAGAAGAGCAAGAATATTGAAGATATTACAAGTCTTCCTATACAATGTCTGTTGCCCACCCATGATGAACCAGAGCGCACTGAGAAATACTATTCCTTCCGGTCTCTCCATATGTGTCTCACATGCATTTCAAAACTAAAGTAGGAACATTTAGCTAACCAATTAAACCTGTCTTAGTTTTACTAATATCAACATCATATTAGATTCAAATTTGTAGAACTAATTTGTTTAGCTTGATATGTGGAGCAGTGCTATTAGACAGGAATCACGTAGGCTCATCATGGTGATCATAAAAGGGGGAAACCGTAAGCATGATGAGTATACTGTTGACAGTGGCAGTGGCATGGCAGATCTGAAGCTGCAAACCACGCAAATGGTACTTAGCAACCGATATTTGCTTTGAAATAACAACTAAGATTTGGTATGGACAAGAAAGTACATTCAACAAGTGAAAAAGAAATGCAATTCCTGCTGTCTCTCTATATGTCGCGACATGCATTTGGAAACTCAAGTGGGAGCTTTAGCTAACCAATTAAATGTGTCTGTTAACTAATATCAGTATCATATCACAATCATATTTGACCAACTAAGCTTTGGAATTATGAGTGTTGTGTTATTTAGCTTGAAGGGTGGAATACTGCTAGTGTGATAGGAAGCACCTACGCAGATCATAGTAGTGTAGATAAAAGGGGAAAACCCTAAGCATCACGAGTAAAATCAGGAAAGTGAAACTAGCTAGAACATATGGGCTTCTATTGCCGGTACGGCTAGAAAGGCTTCGGCCCAAAAGGGGCAGCTCTATGCAACTGAAGGCACAATACTGTTACTATCAGTCTAGACTCTCAAAGACGACATAGTTCCTAGCATTTCCCGGATATTATGGCATACCATCTAGAATATTTGAAAGCATCCATCTGAAGCGAACCAATAGACCCGTCGACTACAAATGTCCCTGCTCCACTTCCTTATAAGGAACATACTGTACTACTCTCTCCATTCCTAAATATAAGTCTCTTAGAGATTCGAATGCAGACTATATACGAAGCAAAATGAGTGAATGTACACTCTAAAATATGTCTATATACATTCATATATAGTTCTAATTGGAATATCTAAAAAGACATGTTTTACCGAAAAAGGCTTTCGCCCCGCTTTATAAATAAAGCAACGATGAACAACACCCGGTACAAACGCACGCCACCACAACACATGCACGCACCCAAGGCAGTTTAGGAATGGCAGAAGTAATATACCTATGAAGAAGAGCAGGAGAGGAACATGATAACAAAGAGTAAGCAGATTTTAGATAATACAATGTGTGTTGCACACCCATGATGAACCAGAGCGTATAAAAAAATGCAAATCCCTGCTGTCTCTCCATATGTGGCACACATGCTTTTCGAAATGAATATAGGAACATTTGCTAACCAATTAAACCTTCTTTGTTTTAGTAATATCAACATCATATCAGATTCGTATTTCAACAACTAAACTTTGGAATTATGAGTGGCATGTTGTTTCACTTGAAGGATTGAGGTCTTGAGGAGCAACGACACGAAGCACCTAGGATGATGGTAGCGAATATAAAGGGGGAAACCATAAGCTTTATGAGTATAGTGATCATGCCATGGCAGATCTGAAGGTGCAAACCAGACAAAAGGGTACTTCACAACCAATGTTTGCTTTCAACTAGCCACTACAATTTGGTATGGACAATAAAAGTACAGTAAACAAGTGACGATCTATTTTCCGGGCGAGATCAATAACTTAAGCAGGTATGAAAGAGAACCACCTCTCTTGCGACGCTATGTAGGCCCATGCTGATACGTTGAGGGTGTTGTGGGTGCGATAGCTGTCCGCGGCACGAAAGAAGATTTGAGACGACAGACGACAGCATCGGGGGATAAGTATTGTTGCCGTGGATGAGGTGGTCGTAGGAGCGGCAACGTCAAGGTGGACACCACCGCCGATGAAGCGAGAGGACGCGATGAAAGGATCCTGGTCCGTTGCCGTGGATGAGATACGTCCATCTCTTGCATTGGACGATGGGGATGGGTAGCGGCTCCGGCAAGGTAGAGGATGGGGTGGCGGATGGAGGAGGCTGGCCAGTGTGGGGAGGTTGTTGTGGCGCCAACTGTGTATGAGCGGGGAAATGGACGGGGAGGGGATCACAAACTTTGGGACGCGCTTGTCTGAAATGTGGGAAAGTTACGAACTTAGCCCCCATTTAAAATTTCGGACATCTCGCCGATTGGGGAAGGATGGTAAACTCGCATCTCCCTAATATTTGCCAGGAGCGATTTCGGGTGAGGATAGAGTGTTTTGCCGCCCACGGTTGGTGCCCATGGTGTATGGACCAGCCTGATAGGTAGGGCGGTTGTGTCACATCTGAGTGAAGTTACACACCTGCCCCTATTTAAAATATCTGTCTACATCGATTTGGGCCGAGGAGAGTTTGTTTGCCGCCTATGTGTATGAACCTGAAAATGGAGGGAGAGAGAGGTCTTTCGGACGAGTTTGAATCAAATGTGTGTTTGGCACCCATGTTTGTTGCCCACCGTGCATAAATGGCGTGATAGGCGGTCGTGTCACATGTGATTGAAGTTACTAACCTACCCCTATCGATAGTAGTCGAAATCAGGCTGATTAGGATGTAAAGTGTGGGTAGACAGTAATTTCCATCTCGCAAACACTGGCTTCGGGCAGCCGACGAAAGAGAGTGGGTGTTTTGCCGCTTTGTTCAAAATTTGGGAGAATTAGCATTCACGTTTACCCTGGGCCCTGGCAACTAAATTCAAATTCAATTTGTATTCGATTACGAATATCCATACATCATTCTACATTTTGTTATTTATATCTTCCAAACCACAACAAAGATTTATTCCACCTTTATATATGAAAATGATTTAGAAATGCCGTGATCTTCGAATTCAGTAGGTTGGATACACTTTGAGTCAAACAGTTATTTCATCCAATACAATCTGTTTAAACGAAAAACAGTTCACCTTATCTATACCTAATATTAAAGGGCAGATGCTTTCATAGTTCTCCATACGTCATGCTTTTATATCTGTTGATTTTATGTTAACCATCAAGATTGATGGCTAAGATTTAAGAAAGTACTGATTCTACATAAAAGGTTCGTTTGTTTGTAGATCTGTCTACGTCCAAGTCGATCGTACATAATTAAGAAAGCTTACCCGTTCCCTCAGGAGAAAAACTTACCTGTGTCGGCATCCAACAAAAGACCAATCCCTTATTGGAAGGAGACATATGCTATAAAGGTAGAGGTTCCCCGGCTAGAGCATGATCAACACTTGTCGTCGAACATGCAGAGGTTGGTGTCGAGATCCACGAGAAGGAGGCGCTATTGGTGTTGCTGTCGCATTGTTCCCCAAGCCACGCCGCTGCCCTATGCACCCATCGCACTGCCGCCCAAACCGCTCTCAATCGTCGTTTGGGATCCACGTCCGCCACGGCTCCCTCTACTAACGTGGAACCCTGGTACCCCGGTCGCTATCGACCCGCCGTTGCTCGCGCAGTACGTCCCGCTGCTACTGCCACTGCCCCTGTGACTGTGCGGACGGAATCCTTGGTTCCTCACTGACGTGCCCTTGACAGTTCCGCTGCATCTCCTCGTCTAGCGTTACATCCAGCCCCTGCCGACTCCGGTCGCCGCCCTCACATCCTCTTCGTTGCCAGATCGAGCGCGACCCGGGGAGAGACGGCAAGGCGGCAGTGTGGGGACCCAGATGCAGGAGAGTCGAGATGTAATAGGACGTCGACGTGGAAGTCGAGATCGAGCTTCAGCTCCTGATGCTGTCACCTGGCACTGCCTATCCTCCTTCATCGCTTTGGCCCAAATTTTGTATCGCGGCATGTGCAGCGTATGGCGGTTGAGCACTAACCGGACTTGTCCTGGATCCTACTTGGCGTCTTCATCCAGTGGCGCGTTCCTGCAAGGTAAGCACTAAGCACAAATCAGCATGGATCACCTACCCTTCCCTATAGCAGCAGGGCCGTATATAAGCAGGTGGAGCTGGAGCAATCATACAGTGCCTTTAGAGCTGAAGGGCACCCAATTCTTTTTGTTAATCAAGGTATTATATGAAGCATTAGATTCTAGAGTAAATAACTGATGAAAATATTTTACGCCAATCCAACCCCCGCATCTCTTTCTAACTACAATGCATGAGTTTCTCTCAACGCTTCATATCTGAATTACTGCGTGCAATTAATAGATTACTGCGTGCAGAACTGTCAACAGAGGCTTAGTAATGCCCCGGCTCTTCAATAGATTACTGCATGCTATTGCCTATTTGCTTATCTTTTCTGAACTTATATAGTCAACCGGTGTAATTTTTTTTCTTCTGAAGAACTGTTGTGATTGAAAAATAAAATAATTGTTCTTTTTCACACATAGGGCCTAATTTTGATTTACACAGGGCCTCTGATTCGCCTGGTACAGCCCTGTGTAGCAGGCTATATGAACTGAAACTATATGTGTGAACTGTGGTGAGTTTTCTTCAATCCATTTAATTGTGTGCATCCTATGTCTAGCTGTCCTTCGACATCCTCCTTTCTGGAAGTATACCACAGCCTCTATTTTGCTGACTGCATCACACTTCTCACCATCGCCCTATCCTTTGTCGTCCGGCAGTCACCTACTGGCGCTCATTGAGACCAAGAGTCGTAGACCTCTCGTGAAGTGATGCCTTAAAGTTGAAGTGGAGAGGATTATTGAGTTGTTTAGTTTCTTCAAAGTACTTAGGAAATTTAGCTAGATTGGCAGTATCTGTAAATACAGAGAAAAGGGAAACAAGTAAGTATCTTGATATTTATTCAGATTTTGCTGAACATAAATCGTCGTTTGGAGCACACATCTGGATTTGATCAGCGTATTCATGATCTAGATCTGGATAACCATTATCTAGAATTTATTGTGCAATTTCTTCTTTGGAAATAAAAACAAATCTGCTTAGAAGATATTGAAAAGTAATCCCTCTGTCCCATAAATATAAGATTGTTTCACAAACTCTTTTATCTTGCAAAAGATATAATATTATGGGGCGTAGGGATAGTTCACAAATAAGTAATGGCCAGGTCTGATTAATTTCCTAGAGGCCATCATTTTGACAAGTAGCAGAAAACAAAAAACAAGTTGTTGCTGATTCTATTTCCACAAGCAGAAAAATGCAGTTCTATTTGAGAAAGTAAATGTGGGACTTTTTGGGTGCATAACAACAGTTTGTTGTATGTTAGAAGGAATGGAAGTTGTAAAACCAAATCAACATTTGTTATGGTTCTTATAAGAGTTATGCTAACCTTTTCCTGCATCAAAGTATGACCTAAATTTCGATTGTCGTAGGTTTTGACACCAACCTGTGTTGGTCATTAATGTTTATCTATGGCACTAAAACTGTAACTCAAGTACATAAACATATATTTTTTGGTTTCCATCACTTCAAGTACATAGCCATATATTTCTTGATCAAAATTCAGTGATGCTACAGCCTCTATTTTCCAGTTCTGTAATCAAGCTCTGCACTGCATTAGGTCTGCTGTTTCGGACCAATTTATTCCACCATCAACACCAGGTGATATCAAGTTTGCCAATTTCACCAGAGTCGGTGTGCCATATGTGCAGAAATTGCCTCATAGGGCCACTCCTAATACGGTGTGTGCTTCCTCTAAGCACCAATATATCGATTCAGTTTATTGCCTGTGTAGGTTTGTTTCAATCGATTGTAAGCCTGTTCTGATTCTTTATTTATTTCCATGTTAATGAACCTACACAGGCCATACTGAATGATGTATCTCAGCCAAGTAGTTTTAATCGGTGTGTTCTTCCTCTAAGCACCAATGTATCTCAGCCAAGGAAAATATGGATAGAATTGATATGCACTTAGGCCATATTGTTTCCGTAAATTAGTAGATATGAAGAAGGCAACTACTTGACCTCATTCCCGTTGTTTCGAGTATATGAATAATCTGTTGTATACTGAATTCACATTAGAGTGGATTGTTTGGAATGCTTTTTTTTCTTTGTCCCCGAAAAGTAGAAGGAGTAAATTATTTTTGATACATCTTTTCCACTAGCTCCTCGACTTGGACGACACGACCATCGATCAAGTCTACTCGGCCATTGTGTCATGCCATTGTTCGTAAAGAAAAAAATCTTTCTGAGAAAATTATTCCAATTCCATGAGAATAATGTACCAGGTGAAAGAAAAATTAATTATCCATGTCAATTTCAAAATATAATATGCATGTTTGGATGATGATTGCTCAAGGTAGCTGAATAAAACTTGCAATCAGTATGTGCAACTTTCAGATGGTGTTAGTAGTTTGTTGGATATCAGAGTTGCAATTTTCACTTACCTGGTAGAAAGTAACTGGAATGCAAAATCTACTGTTAAATATGCTTTTTGTGCTAAAGAGATAAAGTGAGAGATATTGCTATATTACTTCCATGCAAGGCTTATTTGTTGGATTGATCCCCTTCCGGTTCAAGCCAATTTGGACAAGAAGAACTTCCCCAAGCCTCTTAGAAGCCCCATAAATCCTCTCCCACCCGGGGACTACAAGGAATCCTCGCTTGGCGTACCACAAGACCCTAACCTCCCCATGTATTTTTTGTATTCTCTAGACCAGGGTGCATCCTGTTGGTACTACTACAGTACTATTGGAAGACGTTTGTGTCTCACATCGCAGTGGTGGGCATGGAGTGGAGGCTGCACCGCATGCTCTATGTCGTGTCAAAGGATTCTCATGGGCTACAAGGATGCGGTCTTGTCAAAGGATTCACATGGGCTATAAGGATGTCGTGGTGGTTTTGCTGGACTAGGGTGGTTTGCACACAAGTGACGACCATGTCATGAGATGGGTAATAGATGGACATATGATATTATTTTTCTCCCGTTGCAATGCACGGGAATATTTACTAGTGTCTACTTATACAAGTACTGAGGATTACCTTGCCTAAAAAATCAGATCATTACAACACATGGACAACAAATATGGGGTCTTACAACATAATCCACTCAGAGACATGAAACAACATGCAAGTATACTAATCTAATGAAAATTTCAACCGTTATCTAAAGAAGAACTGGGATTACCCAGGGCTTTAGATAGCAGAAGAAGTAGGACCTCCTCCATCTTCAAATGCAACATTCTTACTTCCTCCAATTCTTGGTTTCCTTGCATAATGCATGCAACTAATTGCATAATTTCCAGCCTCAAGATCAAGATTACCTCATTCATGGCAGCCACACCATCTCTTTCTGCCTCTAGTAGAGCTTCAAGAACTATAATATCTGTGCTCAGACTGCTCTCCAATGGTGTTGCCTTTGAACTGCTACCATCTAGTAACATGGATGGCACACTGGTTCCACGAAGAGATTCCGGGCTTGTACATGTGTCCTAGTGTGAACGACATCCTGAAAGGTTTTCGCTGAACATCAGTAAGAGATAGTTATCGCATCATCCAGGCAGTAAGGTTACATGGTAAATGACATACAAATTATTGCCGAGCATGGCAAGCTATCTTTAAATGATTCGAAGTTGCATCAACCGAAAACAAATTAAAATGGTAAGATGAAAGGCAGTGTACCACTGCTATATTTAAGTTGCCCAGGCATATAAGCAGTTGAAATAATCTGAGAAAGCACTTACATAGTGTGGTCTCATATAAACTACGAAGACAGTCTTTTGATGAAGTTGGTAGGAAAAGTTAAGGAGTCAAATGAATTAGGCATGCATTTCTTTATGATAGTACGGCATGCACTGCTGACATATTGGCCAACTCAGGTATAGCCTAACAAGTAACAAACATGCATTCGAATCAAGCAATGCAGCAAAACAGACAACTGAATTATTTGTAATTCTATAGGATTACAGGTTGAGGGCACAAGCCAACAAAGCAGCCCACATGCATTACATTTCACATGTACTAAAACACACGGGCTTACCATATGTTGTTGTGAAGCCCCGCTGCTGTCGCAATGTTCTTTGGAGACATAGTCAGCATCCCATGGTTGCAAATCTAGTTATTGTAGTTTATTCTTTGCCCTCTATTTAGGTAAAACTAATTTTAATCACATGCACTGGTTCTAATTGATCATCAATGGTTAATATAAACTAATGAAAGAAGGGTGTGTGCTTACACAACAATATATGTGCTTCACTCTATTTTTATGCTTGTTCGAGGTGCGAACCCTAAAAGAAAAAAATATTTTTCTTAATGGGGTTGGCAGCTCCATAATGAATAGAAGTATAAAATTAGTCATGCAACTTGGGAAGATCAAGAACACACAAAAAAGTAATGAGTAGAGGCTCAGAACAGTGTTGTAATATCTAGCATTAGAAAATGTAGGTTAAAACGAACTACAAGCAGCGAAATCACAATCTAGTTTGCTAATGTGTAATTAAGCATAGATAACATAGAAGCAGACCATTACAATAATTGTAACCAATAGGTGGCATCAGGACAACACCATTATCATAAATATAGCATGCAAGAAGTAAAATAGTAGGGAGTGATATCTAGGAAGTACATTAATACTTAGGACAAAACAAAAGCATTGTAACTATATGTGCACTGGTTTGTAATTTAGCACATTTAACCATTTCACTACCACACTTATGGACCTACAAGTGCAATAAGAATAACGCATCTCATGAAAAATTGACTGATGCCCTGAAGAAATTCAAAGGTGCGGTGCTTATGCTAAGAAAGTGAACATAGGCGTCGGCCGTAGGATAATAGTACCTGATTCTCGGTGACATATGGGCATCGTTGTCATACGTGAAAGTTAAGTATCATCGATGGTGCTCGTGTTGCGGTTGAGTTTGGGCCGGCTGTCGCCGTTGCTGAAGCGGCTCTGGTGCTTCGGTTGCGGCGCATGTCGTCATACAAGAAAGTTGATCTATGGTAAGTGAACAGTTCAATGATAAAGAAGAGGAAACCAAAGGAGTACAAATCCAAATAACCTGATGAGGATGTGGCGTCAGTAAAGAAGGACGTGGAGTTGAATATGGCGTCCGTGGTGCGGGTCCGGTGCAGCGGATGAAGGCATCGGCGAAGCACATCGGCGCGATGTACAATGCTTTCGGTGAGGCCGATCTGTTGCGGCGGATGATGGCTTAGATGAAGGGCCAGTGATGTGGCTGATGAGGGAGTCAGTGAAGGGCCTACACTTTGGTGGACGAGGGCGCCGGTGAAGCAGATCCAGTGTGGTGGACCATGATGGAGGTCACGGAGATCTGGAGCGATGGACAAGCCAGTGGCTGAAGCAGCTCCGGTGCAGTGGTGAGTTGGCAGTTGGGGGTTCCAAGGTGCAGAAGGTAGATCCGGCGGGGTGTGAGGTCCATCGCTGCGGTGGAGGACTAGATTCAGTGGCTTGGGGCTAGAGGGGGAGGAGGCGGGGAGGGGAAGGGGTGGGGTTCTGGGGAAGAATGTTGGGGGCAAAGAGGGGAAAACAATGGAGTTACCAAAGCAGCCCTTTTCCGTTCATGTGGCAGGGGTAAAACAGGAATATCGTAAGGATAAACTTTCGGGCGCGAGATATTTCGATGTGAGCAGGAAGTTTGAAAGCTTTTGGCGCCAGAAATTAAGTGTTCTGCTCTTGTATAGCCGACTATGATATCATGGCCGTGAATTTATTTGTTGTGGACCTAAAAAAGGTGCAAGTTTCGAAATCAATGTCTCCAACTTGATACTTAGATTGTCCATTCAATTCAAATATGGATCATTGAGCTAGTGGAAGCAAATACCATCATATGCTCTGTTGGTGCAATGATTGGAAATTCCTATTTGCCGCTCTCTGCAGCAAGTAGTCAATCGGACACACACAGGCAGATCGATGAGCGTTTTAGGATGGGCCGGCCCGTTCAAACGTTAAAGAGAATCCGGTTTTGGGAATCTTCTAGGTGGTTCCCAGTCAGTTTTTCTGGTTTTGGGAACCTTCTAGAAGGTTCCTGAACCGATTTTTCTATTTGTCCCTTCCCCCTTTTTGTTTATTTTCTTTTAATGTTTCTTTTTCTTTTTCATTTCAATTTTCTTTTTTTCTTTTTCTATTTTCTTTTCTTTTCTTTTGTTTGCCCTTTCATTTTTTCTTTTTCTTGAGAATTTCAAATGTTTATTCAGAATTTTATGGAAAGTACTCATTTTCAAAATTTGCTCATAATTTCAAGAAATGTTCCTGTCTTCACATTTTGTTCACAATTTCTAAAAATGTTTGTGCTTCAGAAAGCCTTTCAGGAATTTCAAAAAATGTTCTTGTTCAAAAATTTTGTTCGCAATTTCAAAAAATGTTTGTGTTTTAGAAAATGTTCAGTTATTTCACAAAAATATTCCCGTTTCAATTTTTTTATGTTCACGTTTCTAAAAAATCTATAGGATTTTTTTTAAATCTGTTTTTCAAAATATGCACACAATGTCATTCAATTTTTTTCTTATTTTACAGAAAATTTAGAGGAATTTCAAAATATGTTCTCATTGCCAAAATTTGTTCACTATTCTATAATTAATGTTCAGCTTTTCAAATTTGTTCACGGATTAAAAAAAATCACGTTTTAAATTTTTGTTTGCAAATACAAAAAATGTTCATGATTTGGAAAAAAAGTGTTCGTTATTCTCAAAAAGTTACGTTTTCAAGTCTTTTCCAGCTTTTCAAAAACTGTTCATGTTTCTAAAAAATGTTCGTAAATTCAGATGATATTTATTTATTAAATTTTGTTCCTATTTTTAAAAAAATGTCGGTATTGCATGAAAATTTTAATTTTTGAAGAAATCACGTTTGAAAATTGAAAATAATTTGGAACTATCGCGACTGATAGTTCATACTGCGACTGATATATAGTGGCTAAGGAGGTAGTACCTTGTTGCAAGGATTTGGGTTCGATCCCTTCCATGCGCTTACTACGTTTTTTTGGAATTATCACATCTGTTGGTTCGTACTTGCTCTAAGCTGGGCCGGCCCAGTCGGGCGCCTCCCTTGTGCGGCACGCGTCTGTTGGACGCAACGCGTGTCAGATAGGAGGTCCCGCAATGATTGGCCCCTTATGTTTTGGAGTTTGTTGACATAAACAATATGAGACTTATGTGTTTGCTAGTGCACACATAGTAACAGGCCCTTGAAGTCACGAGGAGTTTGATCTAAACGACAAAGGTAATCTCCCTGTGTTGCAGTGAAGGTTATTACCGAAGATTATGATAACAAGAGTGACCCCTCAAAAATTGCTGACGTGAAGCAATTGGTTCGGTGCCTGTCTGAAGAAAGTGACCGCGTCCGAGGAGATTGAAGACGAAGTGAAGGCGTAGCATTTATTTCATTGTTCTTCTTCTCTTTATTGAATCATAGGACCACCGTACTATTAAGAGGGGTGTAGCGTTCAAAGATTTGATTCTCTGATGCTAAACCCAAATCCTATGAAAGTTGTGAGAGAAATCTCTTTGTGTTCCGAGCAAATACTTGCCATCAAGAGACTGTGATCTTCTTCGCTGTGAGAGATTTGTCTCTGGACAAGGAGTTAGCATTACTTGTTCCTCAAGTAATGTTACCGTTGCTCCGAAATCTGACCGTTGTGAACATGTCGGTTGGCCATTGGCTAGACCTTGTGTCCAAAATGGTCATTTCCCACCAGGGAAGGCTGTGGCTATAAATAGCCACCCGACGCCGGCTTTGTTCGCTGGCTGCTCCATTTGATTCTCAGAAGATTGTTAGGCAACCCCCTCTCCGAGTGATTTGAGTTTAAAATCCACCAAGAGAAAACACCTAGAGCCAAAAAATTAGATAGTGGTTCAGCATCACTCGAATCTAAGTCCACTATGATCCACCTATTACTCTTGAGAGCTGTGAACTCTCAAGACGGTTAGGTGCCAATTTCTCGAGAGACCAAGAGTAATTGTGGTTCTCGAAGAAGAAGTCTGTAAAGGTTCAGAGATCGCCTCAAGTATCTACCACGAGTGATCGACATTGGTTGACAAACCAATTCTCGAGGAGAATAGGGTGAAGAGAGTTTATCTTCTGTGTTAAGTCACAACCCCTCCAACCAGACATAGTCCTTGTGTAGAAGGACAAACTGGTCTAGCAAATACCTATCTCCATCAAGCATCACTGGTTACCTCTGCTAATCCAATTTTTATTCAATTTGTTTTCATTCATGTGATTTGTTTTGATGCATGCTTTAATTTCCTTTTGGTAGTTTGTTTTAGCTCATTGTACTTTGTTTTTCATTCACTCCACTACTGGGTTCTTAGAGTTTTGAGATTTCCAAAAAAAATTAAACTCCCATTCACCCCCTAGTAGACATACTTTGTTCCTACAATTGGTATCAGAGCAAGGTAGTCCTTGACTCTACTCATTTTGGTCTAAACACCTTGTAGTTTAAGTATGTGTTCAGTGATCTACAAGTCGCATCTCAAGATTCCCATCTTCGATGGGACGGACCATCCCTTCTGGAAAGAGAAGATGAAGATCTATCTCCGAGCAATTGATGATGATATGTGGAGTGTGGTGCAGATTGGATTCACGGTTGAAATACCTCAGGCCCCCACTGACCAGGAGAAGGAACTCATTCAGATGGATGCTCAGACCAAAGATGAAATTAGTGGCCATCTATCTCGTGCTCAATTTCTTCGCTATCGCCAGTGTGAAACTGCGAAGGATTTGCAGGACATTCTCGAGAAGATAAATGAGGCTGTTTCAACTCAAAAAGAAGCTTGCATTGATACTCTTCGAGCGAAATTCAATCGGTTGAAGCGCATTGGAAATGAAAGCTATCAGCAAACTTTCAATCATATGAGTGACATAGGAAATCAGCTTCAAGGTCTCAGCGCCAAAGACATCACTTATCACGAAGTTGTGAAGAAACTGCTCCGATCACTTGACAATTCATTCGACACACTAGTCTTGATGATTCGGGAAAGACTGATTTGAAAGTTCTCGACTCTGTTATCATGGAAAGGTGTAAGTGCATCTAGTGCCACCCCTAGTTGGTTTTGGAGTATTGACGACAAACCTAGTTGAGGGACTAATGTGTTTGTGAGAATTGCAGGATAACACAGGTAGAAGTCCCTCATTGATTCGGTTTTCCTACCAGAGATGACCCCTAAAAATGTATGAAGATGTTGAAGTCAGAGGTGGTATGTGAAGACATTCACATTGAAGACTATGATAAGAGAAGACATCGCGTGAAGACTATGGAGCGCGAAGACTTAGCAGTTTTGTCGTTATGTGTTTTTCTTTGTTGAGTCATAGGAACCACCGTACTATTAAGTGGGGTCCAAGAGAACCAGTCAGAATGACTGAAGTGATGCTTAACCAAAATCCTATGTCTTCGAGTGAAGACTATGAGAGCAAATCTTGTCCAGAGGTGGATAAGTCAGCTTTGCTTATAGTCCAAGTAAAGTTGCCGTGTGTGTTTGAAATCTGACCATTGGAACACGTGTCAGTTCCTTAGTGACCAAGGGTCATTTCGGACAAACCAGGTCGGGTTGCCCAGTGGCTATATATAGCCCACCCCCTACAACCATAAACGGTTGGCTGCTCAGAGTTAGAGTACGGCTTTTTTCGTTTGAGAGCAACCCACCTCGAAGCCTTTCAGAGAGAATTCCTTGCGAGGATAAAGCCCTAAACACCCAGAGCCAAAGAGTGTTAGGCATCACTTAAGTCTTCCTGTCTGTGTGATCTGAAGACTTATTACACTTGAGGACTGTGAATCCTCCAGCCGGTTAGGCATCGCCTTCTGAGCATCCAAGAGTCATTGTGGATCGCTGGTGAACGAAGTCTGTGAAGGTTTGGAAGTCTACCTTGAAGACTTACTAGAGTGATTGGGCGAGGTCTATGTGACCTTAGGTCAAGGGGAATACGGTGAGGACTGAGTGTCCTGAGCTGCGTGTTCACGACTGGGTGTCCGGGACTGTGTGTCCTCAGGTTTAAATACCTAGCCGCCCTAACCAGACGTACAACTGTCACAGCAGTTGGAACTGGTCTACCAAATCTTTGTCTTCACCAAGCTCACTGGTTCTATCCTTCCCATCTCTTTATTTACAGTTGGTCCTTGTGAAGTCATTGCCTATTTGCATTGTCCATTTGTCTTCACTGTGTGACTGTTTGTTCAGATTGGTTTCATATTATCTTCTATCCTGATCCATACTGCCTAGCTGCTATTAGTCTTTGTGCTTTCACTTCATTGAATACTTGACTATGGCTTGTCTAGGTTAGTCTACCTTCCGCTGCATAGTTATAGGTTCATTTCTATCGTTTGTCTTCAAAACTCCCATGTATTGAAGACTTTCATAAAAATCGCCTATTCACCCTCCCCCCCTCTAGTCGATATAACGCACTTTCAATTGGTATCAGAGCAAGGTACTCCCTTGTTCTGTGTGATTCGGTTTAACCACCTGGAGTTTTAGCTATGTCGACTGCAGGGATAATTAAAGTCTCCGCTGCATGCCCCGTCTTCGATGGAACTAAATATCCCTACTGGAAGAATAAGATGCGCATGCATCTTGAAGCCATTGACGTCGACCTATGGTATGTCGTCAAGAATGGCGTTCCCAAGGCTGGAGAAGGTGTCACTGCTGCTGATGTCAAGAAGTTCGTTCAACTGGACTCTACTGCTAAGAACATCATCTGTGGTCATCTGACCAAAGGACAGTATGGCCGTGTGAGTTCTTTGGAAACATCTAAGCTGGTCTGGGACTGGCTCTCCAAGGTCAACGAAGGTGTCTCAACCCAGAGAGATCAGAGAATCAGTGTCCTTCACAACCTCTTCAACCGCTTCAAGCGAAATGACAATGAGAATGTCGAGCTCACGTTTGATCGACTCACTGACATCACAAATGAGCTTCAAGCCCTCGGCGCTACTGAGATCACCAAGCATGAAGTCGTCAAGACACTCCTGAGATCACTTGACAGCTCATTTGACACCCTAGCCCTGATGATTCAAGAACGTCCTGACTTCAAGACACTCGATCCGTCTGACATACTTGAGAGGCTCAACACACACGAGTTTCAGCTTTCTAAGAAAAGAGACATCTATGGTCCCAACTATGGGCGAACTCGTGCCTTGAAGGCAAAAGCTGTCTCCTCATCTGAAGAAGAATCTGACAGCAGTTCTGATGATCCTGAAGACATTGGAAAGGAGCTTGCTATGCTTGTGAAGAAGTTCCAAAAATTCACCAAGAAGAAAGGCTTCAGAAAGTCTTCACGATCAAGCTCAAGGAATGATGAAGCTTCTGCTCATGACTACAAGAAGAGAACATGCCACAAGTGCAAGAAACCTGGCCACTACATCTCTGAGTGTCCGCAGTGGGACAATGAGAACAACAAGAAGAAGAAGAGCAAGGAGTATGACTCTGACGACAAGAAGAAGAAGAAGAAATTGTAAGTGCATCTAGTGCCGCCCCTAGTTGGTTTTGGAGTATTGACGACAAACCTAGTTGAGGGACTAATGTGTTTGTGAGAATTGCAGGATAACACAGGTAGAAGTCCCTCATTGATTTGGTTTTCCTACCAGAGATGACCCCTAAAAATGTATGAAGACATTGATGTCAAAGGTGGTATATGAAGATATTCACATTGAAGACTATGACAAGAGAAGACACCGCATGAAGCCTATGGAGCTCGAAGACTTAGATCTTTCGTAGTTCTTTTTCTTCTGTGTTGAGTCATAGGAACCACCGTACTGTTAAGTGGGGTCCAAGAGAACCAGTCAGAATGACTGAAGTGATGCTTAAACAGAACCTATGTCTTCGAGTGAAGACTATGAGAGCGAATCTTGTCCAGAGTCGGGACAAGTCAGCTTTGCTTGTAGCCCAAGTAAAGTTGCCGTGTGAGGTTGAAATCTGACCATTGGAACACGTGTCAGTTCCTTAGTGACCCAGGGTCATTTCGGACAAATCAGGTCGGGTTGCCTAGTGGCTATAAATAGCCCACCCCCTACAACCATAAACGGTTGGCTGCTCAGAGTTAGAGTACGGCTTTTGTCATTTGAGAGCAACCCACCTCAAAGCCTTTGAGAGAGAATTCCTTACGAGGATAAAGCCCTAACCACCCAGAGCCTAAGAGTGTTTGGCATCACTTAAGTCTTCTTGTCTGTGTGATCTGAAGACTTATTACACTTGAGGACTGTGAATCCTCCAGCCGGTTAGGCATCACATTCTGAGCATACAAGAGACATTGTGGATTGCCGGTGAACGAAGTCTGTGAAGGTTTGGGAGTCTACCTTGAAGACTTACCTGAGTGATTGGGCGAGGTCTGTGTGACCTTAGCTCAAGGGGAATACGGTGAGGACTGGGTGTCCTGAGCTGCCTATTCAGGACTGGGTGTCCGGGACTGTGTGTCCTCGGGTTTAAATACCTAGCCGCCCTAACCAGACGTACAGTTGTCACAACAACTGGAACTGGTCCAACAAATCATTGTCTTCAACGAGTCACTGGTTTCATCCTTCCCTTCTTTACTTGTTCCTTGTGAAGTCATTGTATGATTGCACTATCTTTTATCTTCACTGAGTGACTGCTGTTCTGTTTGGCTTCATAATATCTTCCTACCTGATCCTTACTACATTGCTGCTATTAGTCATTGTGCTTTCACTCTATTGAATACTTGACTATGGCTTGCCTAGTGTAGTCTACCTTCCGCTGCAGGGTAATAGGTTTATTTCTATCGTTTGTCTTCATAACTTCCACGTTTTGAAGACTTTCATAAAAATCGCCTATTCACCCCCCCTCTAGTCGATATAACGCACTTTCAATTGGTATCAGAGCAAGGTGCTCCCTTGTTCTGTGTGATTCGGTTTAACCACCTGGAGTTTTAGCTATGTCGACTGCAGGGATAATTAAAGTCTCCGCTGCGTGCCCCGTCTTCGATGGAACTGAATATCCCTACTGGAAGAATAAGATGCGCATGCATCTTGAAGCCATTGACGTCGACCTATGGTATGTCGTCAAGAAATGGCGTTCCCAAGGCTAGAGAAGGTGTCACTGCTGCTGATGTCAAGAAGTTCGTTCAACTGGACTCTACTGCCAAGAATATCATCTGTGGTCATCTGACCAAAGGACAGTATGGCCGTGTGAGTGCTTTGGAAACATCTAAGCTAGTCTGGGACTGGCTCTCCAAGGTCAACGAAGGCGTCTCAACCCAGAGAGATCAGAGAATCAGTGTCCTTCACAACCTCTTCAACCGCTTCAAGAGAAATGACAATGAGAATGTCAGCTCACGTTTGATCGACTCACTGACATCACAAATGAGCTTCAAGCCCTCGGCGCTACTGAGATCACCAAGCATGAAGTCGTCAAGACACTCCTGAGATCACTTGACAGCTCGTTTGACACCCTAGCCCTGATGATTCAAGAACGTCCTGACTTCAAGACACTCGATCCGTCTGACATACTTGAGAGGCTCAACACACACGAGTTTCAGCTTTCTGAGAAAAGAGACATCTATGGTCCCAACTATGGGCGAACTCGTGCCTTGAAGGCAAAAGCTGTCTCCTCATCTGAAGAAGAATCTGACAGCAGTTCTGATGATCCTGAAGACATTGGAAAGGAGCTTGCTATGCTTGTGAAGAAGTTCCAAAAATTCACCAAGAAGAAAGGCTTCAGAAAGTCTTCACGATCAAGCTCAAGGAATGATGAAGCTTCTGCTCATGACTACAAGAAGAGAACATGCCACAAGTGCAAGAAACCTGGCCACTACATCTCTGAGTGTCCGCAGTGGGACAATGAGAACAACAAGAAGAAGAAGAGCAAGGAGTATGACTCTGACGACAAGAAGAAGAAGAAATACTCAAAGTCTTCTTCCAAGTCTTCCTCAAAGTCTTCATCACACAAGAAGAGCTCATCTGGCAAGGCACGTGCGTTTGTTGGCAAGGAAATGGATTCAGAGGAGGAGTCTGCTTCTGAGGAGGCGGAGGTGGAGTCTGAGGAGGAGTCTGATTCTGGCGTTGCAAGTCTGGATACAACATACGTTGCCAAGTCCATCTTCAACATTGAAGACAATGACTTCACCACCGACACCGATGCAAATGACAAGGACTACTCTGCTCCTACCTACTGCTTCATGGCACGCGGTGCCAAGGTAAACACACGCACTACTCACTATCAAACATCTAGTGACGATGACTCTGATTGTGGTTCAAGACCCAGCTACAAAACACTTGCTAAAATTGCAACTGAACAACAAAAAGCCATGGAACATATTCAAAAACTGTTAGACAAAAGCGATGATCTGTTGGGCGCTGAAATGACTCGATCTGAGTCCTTAATTGAAGACATAAAAAATCTTCACGTTAAGTATGAGGAACTTGAAAGTCGTCATGAAACGCTCTCAACAACTCATGAAAAACTTTCCTATGATTATCTTCAAAGGAAGCAAGATCTTGAGAAATTGAGAGTGGCTCATGAAGATCTTCAAAAGGAAAATGATTCACTTCGCGCCGAACAGATCAGTTCCGCTCAGGAAGGATTTGAACCACCATGTCTTAAATGCATTGAGCGTGATAATGCTACTTCTGTTGCTGAATGTTCTACTGCTGCTACTGTTGCAATATCTTCAACTGTTGATGTGGTAACTAACCCCTCTGTTGAGGATACCACTGCTATTGCTGATGAGAATGCTAGATTAAAGACATTGCTTGAAACAGGGATGTACAAAAGCCTTAAAGGGCATCAGACACTATGTGATGTCCTCAAAAGGCAGATTCTGAACCGAAACCCGAGGAAAGAGGGTGTTGGGTTCGTAAGGAAAATGAATGCTGATGGCTCTTACTGGAAACCTGAACAGTACCCCAAAACCACATGGGTTGCTGCAAAGGAACCTTCAGCAGATCCATCCAATCTGTCTGGCTTCACTTGTGCTAACCCCATTGTCATTGATGAATCCTTTGATGCAAACTATAAACTGTTTAAGAATCAGAATGGTGAAGTGTTTGCCAGGTACATTGGTACTAACTGCAGGAATGGACCGCCTATGAAGAAGATCTGGGTGCCCAAAAGGTGTTTGGAAAATCTTCCTGTGAATGTCGTCATGACACCACAGATGAAGAAGACTAACCCCAGACCACAGGCTTCATACAGACAGAGGACTCACCTGAGTCGCACTAACGCAAATGTTTTGCAGGGAAACCATACTCAGGCCTATGAATATGAGCGCGGTTCATCAAACCGCCATGTTCATAAGACCAAGAACTATTTTTCTTATTCTTATGAGTACTATTGTCCACCTGCAAGACTTTTTGCTAGAGCTCCAAAGCCAAAGTTCTCAGACGCAGCACTTAGACTTATTGCTTCCAAGCCACCCTTGAAGATGTGGGTGGCTAAGAAGGCTTAACTCT
Source organism: Triticum urartu (assembly GCF_003073215.2). Taxonomy (NCBI): domain Eukaryota; kingdom Viridiplantae; phylum Streptophyta; class Magnoliopsida; order Poales; family Poaceae; genus Triticum; species Triticum urartu. Next base: position 260,784,021 of record NC_053024.1, read on the forward strand.
CTTTTGCAGGGAAAGGTCTCCAGCAGAAAACCAAAATTGTCTGACGCTATTGCTGGGGACCTTAAACATCTTGTGGGGCGCAAGATCAAATGCCCGAATGGTCTTACTATGTACTTCATTCCTGAATCGCTTGCTACTCTCCCTATCAGTCCTAATCTGGATCTAAGCTTTCTTAACCCACTGGTTCGTCAAATGTTTTTGCTTCACAATTCTCTTCGTGAAGCCTATCCCCCTAAGTGCACTGTAGGGTACGACACCAGTGTCTTCAGAATGGATTATTGATAGTGGGTGTACCAACCACATGACTGGCAAAAGAAACCTTCTTATGGACTCAAACTTACGTCCATCCGACAAGAGCCACATCACATTTGCTGACACTGGTAAAAGTAAGGTATTGGGTCTAGGTAGAGTTGCAATCTCAAAGGATCAACACATGGATAAAGTCATGCTTGTTGAATCCCTTGGCTTCAACTTAATGTCTGTCTCAATGCTTTGCGATTTGAACATGATCGTAATATTTGGAAAATATCGTTGCCTTGTTCTAATGGAATCTGACAAGTCTCTAGTGTTTTAAGGGTATCGGAAAGATGATTTGTACATGGTAGATTTCTCAGCAGGACCACAGCTTGTCGTATGTCTTCTAGCAAAAGCATCAGAATGCTGGCTCTGGCATCGGAGGCTTGGGCATGCTGGCATGAGGAACCTCCACACCCTTGCAAAGAAGAAGCATGTCATAGGCATCGAGGGCGTCAAGTTCAAGAAAGATCATTTATGCGGTGCCTGTGAAGCAGGGAAGATGACGAGGGCCAAACATCCCTCGAAGACAATCATGACAACTACTCGACCCTTCGAACTGCTCCACATGGATCTTTTCGGTCCCACTCATTACTCAACTCTCACTACTACTGCTTGTCTCTATGGCTTTGTCATTGTTGATGATTATTCTAGATATACTTGGGTGCACATAATCCTCTACAAGACTGAAGTGCGGGATGTCTTCAGACGCTTCGCCAATCGAGCAATGAACAACTATGGCGCCAAGATAAAGCACATCAGAAGTGACAATGGCACTGAATTCAAGAACACTGGCCTTGATACATATCTTGATACCTTGGGCATCACACATGAATTCTCAGCCCCATACACGCCACAGCAGAATGGCGTCGTCAAACGCAAGAACAGAACACTCATTGAGATGGCCCAAACGATGCTAGATGAATACAAGACTCCAAGAAAATTCTGGCCTAAAGCCATTGATACTGCATGCCATACAATCAATCGTGTTTATCTTCACAAGCTTCTGAACAAGACATCATATGAGCTCCTTACTAGCAAGAAGCCAAATGTCAGTTACTTCAGAGTATTTGGCGCCAGGTGCTGGATCAAGGATCCACATCACACTTCAAAATTTGCACCAAAAGCACATGAAGGTTTTATGCTTGGATATGGAAAGGATTCGCACTCCTATAGAGTCTTAAATCTCTTTCTTTATAAAGTGGTTGAAATAGTGGATGTGTGATCTGATGAGACTAACGGTTCACAAAGAGAACACCTGCCGAATGTGCTAGATGAAGTTCCATCCAGCGAATCAATCAAGCTAATGGGAAGTGGAGAAATCATACCCTCTGAAGCTCAACCTGAAGAGGAACTTATCATCTCCGCACCTGATCAACCCGAAGACAATGCTCAGCCTGAAGACAATCCCACTAACAATGACAATGATCAGCAGGAGCAAAACCTTCGCCCTGTACATCCTCATGTTGCCAATGAAGTGCATATTGAGAGAATAATTGACAGCATTAATGCACCCGGTCCGCTCACTCGATCAAGGGCAACTCAGCTGGCAAATTTCTGTGGGCACTTCGCATTCGTCTCAATAATAGAACCCAAGAAAGTTGAAGAAGCCTTCATGGAACCTGAATGGGTTCAAGCTATGCAAGAAGAGCTTCAACAGTTTGAGCTGAATAATGTATGGGAACTAGTTAAGCGTCCTGATCCTCGGAAGCACAACATAATAGGCACCAAATGGATATACCGCAACAAGCAAGATGAGCATGGTCAAGTTGTCAGAAACAAAGCTCGTCTCGTTGCTCAAGGATATACTCAAGTGGAAGGCATTGACTTCGATAAAACATTTGCTCCTGTGGCTAGACTTGAAGCTATACACATACTGCTGGCCTATGAAAATCATCATAACATACTTCTATATCAAATGGATGTGAAGAGCGCCTTTCTCAATGGAAAGATTGAAGAAGAAGTGTATGTTGCACAACCGCCTGGCTTTGAAGATCCAAAACATCCTGACATGGTATACAAGCTCAACAAGGCACTGTATGGCCTCAAACAAGCCCCTCGGGCCTGGTATGACACACTCAAATACTTCCTGAAGAGCAAAGGCTTCATACCTGGTTCCCTAGACCCCACTCTCTTCACGAAGACATATGATGGTGAACTGTTTGTGTGCCAAATATATGTGGATGACATTATCTTCGGCTGCACCAATCAGAAGTACAGTGAAGAGTTGGGATATATGATGCAAGAGCAATATCAGATGTCCATGATGGGAGAGCTGAAGTTCTTCCTCGGTCTTCAAATACGACAGCAACGCAACGGCATCTTCATATCTCAAGAGAAGTATCTCAAAGATTGCCTGAAGAAGTTCGGTATGCAAGATTGCAAAGGCTTCACGATGCCAATGCCAGCCAAGCATCATCTGGGTCCTGACGACAATGGTAAAGAGTTCGATCAAAAGGTATACCGCTCCATGATTGGTTCTTTGCTTTATCTATGTGCATCTAGGCCAGATATTATGCTTAGTGTTTGCACGTGTGCTCGATTTCAAGCGGCACCAAAGGAGTCGCATCACTTAGCTGTGAAGCGAATTCTTCGATATTTGGCTCACACCCCAACTCTAGGATTATGGTATCCAAAGGGCTCAGAGTTTGATCTGGTTGGATTCTCGGATGCTGATTATGCTGGTGACAAGGTGGATCGCAAGTCTACATCAGGCACATGTCACTTTCTGGGACGATCACTTGTATGTTGGTCTTCAAAGAAGCAGAACTGTGTATCTCTCTCCACTGCTGAATCTGAATACATTGCTGTTGGATCTTGCTGTCCTCAGCTTCTGTGGATGAAGCAAACACTCAAGGACTATGGCATTCATCTGAAGTAAGTGCCACTCTACCGCGACAACGAAAGCGCCATCAAGATTGCCAACAACCCAGTTCAGCACTCGAAGACAAAGCACATTGAAATTCGTCATCACTTTCTCAGAGATCATGTTGTGAAGGAAGATATTGATATCATACACGTCAAAACTGAAGAGCAATTGGCAGATATCTTCACCAAGCCCTTGGATGAGAAGAGATTTTGCAAGTTACGGTGTGAGCTAAATATCTTGGAATCCTCAAATGTCCTATGATAAGGCACACATCCTAACACGTATGCATATTGATGACCTAGATGTGCAACACACGAAGTAAAGTATATCTTCAATTAATGAAGACATACATTCTAAGTGTGAATACATTAATGTGGAATTTGACTTCGGAGCGCCACGATAATTGTGCGCCATGTCTGGGTCTAATACTTCCTATACGGTGGGTAATGCCACCACAAAATGTTCTGTTTGAAGTGTTTCACTCATGGCGTTACATTTGCTATGTCTTCACATTTGGTTTGGCTTCAATGTCAACATGTCTTCATGATTATCTTCACTATGTTGATTATATATATATATATATACTAGTGTTCTGTCCTCTACAGCATTCACTTATAGCTATGTCTTCTTGTTGAATTTTTTGAACTAAGTGAATGTGATCAGACCCTAACCTCTCTATGCTTTCTATCTCAAACTCTATCTCTCCAAATCATATGCATTCTATTGAAACTGTTGAATGTCTTCTCTGCCTCCTTGTCAGCAGAAGATACAGAGACAAACATTAAGTCCGTTTTCAATGCTCATTCCTTCACCTAAAACCCGGAGAAGTGGGAACGACCACCCGACAATCCAGGCATGCGTGGGACGTGGAACAACCCCCGATATGCTGCATGACGGCCACGTACCCCTCAGATGCGAATCTCCAGGGGCACCTGTGTAATAACGCAGTGCCGCCCCTGTACCTATAAATACACGCCTCACCACAGTCATTATATCTTCTTCCACTCTCGCACGAACCCTAGCACCACCGCTAGCCCTCGACGACGCCGGCGACGAAGCGCTTCGTTGCCGTAACCTCTCCGACGCTGTCTTCACGCCGACCGCGGACATCGTCCTCTCCGTCGTCGCCGTAGGTGTCCTCCGTCGCCAAGTTAGGCCACGGAAGATTGAACTGCTCGGCCTCCTCTTCCACTCCGTCTAGCAGTTCTTCATGTGGTAAATAAAACTTCCTTTTTACGGGCCCTTTGATCCTATAGCTTTATCACTTTCTTCCACAAGCAGATTCCATTCACACAAGTTGGATCTCTTTCATACTGCATCTCATAACATGCCTAGTATATTCACTTATGCTTCACAAAGTAGTTAGATTCCTCACTTGTACTGATCCATGGATTCGTACAAATCTGGAACCAACTCCTTATCTATGAGTGAATGTCTTCGCACGATGAGGTCAATGTCTTCTAAACTGATTTATCTTCAAAATCTTCTAAGAATGCATATGACCTCTTCCCCTTCCCTCGCACCTTAATGCTGTCACAGGTACATGTCCGTGGGAGAATCCCTTGGTTCTCATAGTCTGCATTCATTTGCAGAATTCTTACAGTATCACATAAATTCTCCCGAAGCCAGTTCCTGTCTGTCCAGCAAGCGAAAGCCTTTGAAGCCTTTGAACGTATTGAAGCCTTTCAGTTTAAAGTTCATGGCTTCAGAGAAATCAGCAAGGAAGGGTGGCAGAAAGCGTCGTGGAGAAACATCAAGAGATCTGCCCGATGACCTCTCAGAGCTGTACAAGACAGATCCTGAAGAGGATTACAATCAGCGCAAGACGTGAATCCAATGGATTCTACGCTATTGGGAAGAACAGTGGTTCAAGTACAGATTTGTGACCAAGGAATATGCTAAAAAGAATGCCATCAAGCGACCATGGGGAGACATCCTCTACAAAAATCTTCAACCCAGGACCAGAGATGAAGCCATTGAACGAGGCTTCTATCCCTGCATGGTCCGTGGACCACAGCCTGCTGATGCTGACCCGTCGTCTCTGCTATGGTGTCGTGACGACAATCTGTTTAAGCGCAACTTCCACTTTGCCCAGAACTCAGCGAAGCAGAACAAGAAGACTTTGGGTTTAGATTTCAACCCTGGTCCCTCTGCTCCCCGTGCCGATGGAACTCGCGAAGCTGAACCCAATCTTCTTGGGCCCTTCTACAATCTTGAAGGCCTCATCACACACATCGTGGTTCAAGGGACAGCCGTGAATGAGCCTGCAGATGACGCTGAATCAGATGAAGCGCCTGCAGCGCCGAAGCCAAAAAAGCTGAAGCAACCAAAAGCTTCAAAGCTGGCCTCTGGACCAAAAATCTCACGAGTGAAGCCACTGGCAACTGCACCTCCTGAAGACAGTGTGCAGTCTGAAGATTTGTCACGCATCTCCAAGCCCCAGAAGGTCAAGATGCCTCTGCCACACACCGGCCAAGAGCTGACAGCTGCTGCCATTCTGCGCAATGGTGCCATTGATCTGTCAAGTGATGAAGATCTTGCAGATGACGCTCTTGAGCAACTCATCAAGAGCAAAGAAGAAGCAGAAATCTTCAATGATCTGCCTCTCTTTGATGTAACAATCATCCACAACTTCATTGATGAGTGGTTTGACACGCCCAACATCAGCTTCGACAATCTGCAACTTCCCATTGGCCTCAGTGTCGCCTTCCATGGCGCCATTGCTTCAGAGTTAGCTATCGCCCAGAGCATTGTTGAACTGAAGCAGAAGATTGATTTTGAAAAATCTCAGTTCAAGAAGCATATGGCCAAGCTCAGCGTGCAAGAAGTGAAGAACTTCAAGATTATGTTGCACGAGCTCAAGGAAGCTTTTCTCAAGAAACGTGCAGAAGCTCAGGGTTCTCGTGAGCGCATGAAGGTTCTGGCTGACAGATGTGTGCAAGCCTACAATGAGGATGAGAAGCGCAAGGCCCTTGGGCATCCTGGCATCGACCCCAGGATGGATGCAAAGAAGAAGAAGAAGCCCGCTACGGCTGAACCCGATGCACCAAGGCAGGAAGCAGATTCCATTGTCTTCCCAACTAGCATGACTGGCCCAAAGCCAAAGGCCAGGTCAACCGCTTTAGAACTGAAGAAGACCAGGACTATTGAGGCTGAAGCAAGGAAGAGGAAACATCCTGAAGCCTCTGCTACTGCCCCCTCCAAGAAGAAAAGAAAGACCAAGAAGGAACGGGCTGCTCCCACAGAGCCCTTGATTGTTGAACCTATTTCCATGGTTCACCCTGACGCTGAACCACAAGAACGTCAACTGACTGTCCATGAGCCTGCTTTCACGGAGGCTCATGAAGCTGAAGACTTTCCAGCAGCTGATCCCATCGCTGCTGAAGACTTTGGTCACCATGACCGTGTTGAAGATGATGCAGTCCTTCCTCAGCTAGAGCACCAACAGGTATCATCGCCAGTGCTAATGCACAGCGAACTCATCAGCATTGGTCGTCCACTGACGCCAATTGCACAGGATGCTTCATGGGCTGATCGCCCACAAGAGGAAGAAGACTTTGAGGCCCAGCCAACATCAACTCCACAGGCGTCGCCCGCGTTGCGCAGGCTTCGCAAAGGTCCAAGGCCACAAGTCTCTGCGTCTGAAGCTAAAACTACCGAAGATATTCCGGCTGCATCAGCCGATGAAGAACAAGTCCCACAAGCTGCTACTCCCTTGTCCCACCAAGAAGCGGTTCTCGAGGAGAACGTGATTGTGACCGACCCTCCAGCTCGTCAAGTGGAGGTTGAAAATCTTGAGGCTGCCAACACCAACACCACTGGAGCCACTGACGCTGTCATGGCTGAAGCAAATGTGGAGCCCTCACCAACAAAAGCACCAGAAGTCAGCGAAGCCACCGATCCCGCTGCTTCTGTTCCTGCGTCTGCTGCCGGTCCCCAGTTCGACTATCATGTTGAGCACAAGCCTCAAGTACAGAAGCCAATCCCAAGATTGCCCAGGTTCCCAGGTCCTGCATCAGCACTTGGATCCTTCAATATCAATGGCTTCAGAGCAGACAACACATTCTTCAATAGCTCCAGGAACCCCTACTCAAGGGAAAGAATATCATCTGATCGGTTCTGGAGCTATCCGCAGCGAAGCTATTACTCCTACATTCTATACAATCAAGGTCGCATCTTCCCACACAAGCGTCTTGACATTGAAGCAATAGCTGGTCTGCCCTGTCTGGACGAAGCTCTGGATTGCTTCAAATAGGTTGGATTGCTGCTGTTCGTCACTGACCAAGAGCATTGGAATGAAGAGTTGCTGCTCCAATTCTATGCCACACTTCACATCCGCGGGTATAACAGAGATCCGAAGACATGGGTCCTGGAGTGGATGACAGGAAACGTTCATCACGAAGCCAAAGCCTTTGACATCATTGAGCTCACTGGTCTACCCACTCCTGGCGATCTCTATGAATCTGGCTGTCAACTTCACAATGAAGCTGTAGAGAGCATCTTTCAGAAGCTTGAACCTAATATGAGTCAGATGCTCAGTATGATGAAGCCATTGCCCCAAGATGCTGCATATCCCAAGGAGTTCTTAGTTGAAGACCTTGAGTATCTGCCAAGGACTATTTATCACATCATAAGGCGAACTCTCTGGCCCATCAAAGGGCACTCTCCACATGCCAAGCTAGAAGGTGCAATGAAGACTTTGGTCTTCTATATTCTTCATGGAAAATGCTTCAATGCACAGGACTTCTTCATTCGCCAACTTGCTGCATCAGGCTCTGATCTTTTTGGCTTGAAGTTCTACGCTCCTTGGGTGATGCAGCTGATCAAACTTCACTCTGCAATCTCATATCGGCCATCTGCCCGCAATCATCGGATCTTTTTGTCTGATGTGGATATGTCTATTGAAGCCATCTATCCTGAGCCTGCCAAGGATCCTCTAATTCTTCAAAATGCAGAGCATCAAAGTTTTTCTTAGAACGTTGAAGGCGTTGAAGCAGTAACTCGTGTGTATCCTTTGGCTGGCACTACACGTGCACCGCATCCTGCTCTCACTGAAACCACTGATAGCACCATTGCCCAACGACCCAAGAAGCGCACTCGTGTTCTCAATGACCGAGAGCTTCTGGTAGCTCTTCATTAGAAACAGGATAGGCATCATGACTGGCTGAAGCGTCAAATGCAAAGCCTCTTGGTGGATGTTAATTGCGTTCGCAATCTTGCCACCAAGAACGCCTTTGTTGCTCATGAAACCTCTCGACGCACATGGAAAGGGCTGACGCTGATGTGTTCTGAAGATGATCTTCAAGAGGATGGCTTCTCTGAGCGCTTCAAGTTTGACTCCACACCTCCACGAAGGGCAGTGCTGCGACGAACTCCATCTCTTGAAGACTCTGAGTTCTCTTCCTCTGCTGCAACTGTAAATGCCAGAGTCATCGAGGATGAAGATGATGCTACTTCACCGCCACCTCCTTCAGCACGCGTCGACACTGCTCCAAGTTCTTCTGCAGCGCCGAACACCACTGATGACCCTGCGGCTTCACCTATTCTTCATGGGAACGAGTAGATGCTCTATGTCTTCGAACCTTTTTGGTCCTTACTGACAAAAGGGGGAGAAGCATATGAGTTTGATAGTCTTCAAGCGGGTCCATATGGGCGGGTGCTTTATATTTTGCTTCGTGTTTACAACTCTCGTTTTGATACATTTGGTTCTTTGAGTTGTAACACCTAAACTCAATGGTCGTCTGCTACTTATTTCCCACCTTGTGATGCGATGATAAATTCCGCATGTGCGACGATAAATTCCGCACTTAGATCATTTTGCAGACATCCATTTTCATTATGCATGTCATTATCTTCACATACCTTCACATGCATAGTGGATTGTCATCATAAGTTGAAGTGGATCTCCACAAGCACAACATCCCATGTGCATTTGCATTCCAAAAGCAAATTACTTATATGCACATCTTCAGGGGGAGCCCTTGCAACTTATGAAGACAATTCCTTATCCTTTACAATTTCACATACAATATTCCCCATTGAAAACTTCAACTAGTTTGTCATCAATCACCAAAAAGGGGGAGATTGTAAGTGCATCTAGTGCCGCCCCTAGTTGGTTTTGGAGTATTGACGACAAACCTAGTTGAGGGAATAATGTGTTTGTGAGAATTGCAGGATAACACAGGTAGAAGTCCCTCATTGATTCAGTTTTCCTACCAGAGATGACCCCTAAAAATGTATGAAGACATTGATGTCAAAGGTGGTATATGAAGATATTCACATTGAAGACTATGACAAGAGAAGACACCGCATGAAGCCTATGGAGCTCGAAGACTTAGATCTTTCGTAGTTCTTTTTCTTCTGTGTTGAGTCATAGGAACCACCGTACTGTTAAGTGGGGTCCAAGAGAACCAGTCAGAATGACTGAAGTGATGCTTAAACAGAACCTATGTCTTCGAGTGAAGACTATGAGAGCGAATCTTGTCCAGAGTCGGACAAGTCAGCTTTGCTTGTAGCCCAAGTAAAGTTTCCGTGTGAGTTTGAAATCTGACCGTTGGAACACGTGTCAGTTCCTTAGTGACCCAGGGTCATTTCGGACAAATCAGGTCGGGTTGCCTAGTGGCTATAAATAGCCCACCCCCTAAAACCATAAATGGTTGGCTGCTCGGATTCAGAGTACGGCTTTTGTGGTTTGAGAGCAACCCACCTCGAAGCCTTTGAGAGAGAGAATTCCTTGCGAGGATAAAGCCCTAACCACCCAGAGCCAAAGAGAATTAGGCATCACTTAAGTCGTCTTGTCTGTGTGATCGGAAGACTTATTACACTTGAGGACTGTGCATCCTCCAGCCGGTTAGGCGTCGCGTTCTGAGCATCCAAGAGACATTGTGGATTGCCGGTGAACGAAGTCTGTGAAGGTTTGGGAGTCTACCTTGAAGACTTACCAGAGTGATTGGGCGAGGTCTGTGTGACCTTAGCTCAAGGGGAATACGGTGAGGACTGGGTGTCCTGAGCTGCGTGTTCAGGACTGGGTGTCCGGGACTGTGTGTCCTCAGGTTTAAATACCTGGACAAGTCAGCTTTGCTTGTAGCCCAAGTAAAGTTGCCTGTGTGAGTTTGAAATCTGACCGTTGGAACACGTGTCAGTTCCTTAGTGACCCAGGGTCATTTCGGACAAATAAGGTCGGGTTGCCTAGTGGCTATAAATAGCCCACCCCCTACAACCATAAATGGTTGGCTGCTCAGATTAGAGTACGGCTTTTGTCGTTTGAGAGCAACCCACCTCGAAGCCTTTGAGAGAGAATTCCTTGCGAGGATAAAGCCAGCCACTCACCAGAGCCAAAGAGAATTGAGGCATCACTTAAGTCTTCTTGTCTGTGTGATCTGAAGACTTATTACACTTGAGGACTGTGCATCCTCCAGCCGGTTAGGCGTCGCGTTCTGAGCATCCAAGAGACATTGTGGATTGCCGGTGAACGAAGTCTGTGAAGGTTTGGGAGTCTACCTTGAAGACTTACCAGAGTGATTGGGCGAGGTCTGTGTGACCTTAGCTCAAGGGGAATACGGTGAGGACTGGGTGTCCTGAGCTGCGTGTTCAGGACTGGGTGTCCGGGACTGTGTGTCCTCAGGTTTAAATACCTAGCCGCCCTAACCAGACGTACAGTTGTCACAGCAATTGGAACTGGTCCAACAAATCATTGTCTTCAACGAGTCACTGGTTTCATCTTCCCTTCCCTTTACTCTGTTACTCCTTGTGAAGTCATGTGTTGCACTATCTTTTGTCTTCACTGAGTGACTGCTGTTCTGTGTGGCTTCACAATATCTTCCTACCTGATCCTTACTACATTGCTGCTATTAGTCATTGTGCTCACTCTATTGAATACTTGACTATGGCTTGCCTAGTGTAGTCTACCTTCCGCTGCAGGGTAATAGGTTTATTTCTATCGTTTGTCTTCATAACTTCCACGTTTTGAAGACTTTCATAAAAATCGCCTACCCCTCTAGTCGATATAACCGATATAACACACTTTCAGAAATACTCAAAGTCTTCTTCCAAGTCTTCCTCAAAGTCATCATCACACAAGAAGAGCTCATCTGGCAAGGCACGTGCGTTTGTTGGCAAGGAAATGGATTCAGAGGAGGAGTCCGCTTCTGAGGAGGCGGAGGTGGAGTCTGAGGAGGAGTCCGATTCTGGCGTTGCGAGTCTAGCTACAGCATACGTTGCCAAGTCCATCTTCAACACTGAAGACAATGACTTCATCACCGACACCGATAAAAATGACAAGGACTACTCCGCTCCTACCTACTGCTTCATGGCACGCGGTGCCAAGGTAAACACATGCACTACTCACTATCAAACATCTAGTGAAGATGACTCTGATTGTGGTTCCAAACCCAGTTACAAAACACTTGCTAAAATTGCAACTGAATAACATAAAGCTATGGAACATATTCAAAAACTGTTAAACAAAAGCGATGATCTGTTAGACGCTGAAATGACTCGATCTCAGTCCTTAATTGAAGACATAAAAAATCTTCATGTTAAGTATGAGGAACTTGAAATTCGTCATGAAACGCTCTCAATAACTCATGAAATGCTTTCCTATGATTATCTTCAAAGGAAGCAGGATCTTGAAAAATTGAGAGCGGCTCATGAAGATCTTCAAAAGGAAAACGAGTCACTTCGCGCCGAACAGATCAGTTGAGCTCAGGAAGGATTTGAACCACCATGTCTTAAATGCATCGAGCGTGACAACGCTATTTCTGTTGCTGGGTGTTCTACTGCTGCTACTATTGCAATATCTTCAGCTGTTGATGTGGTAACTAACCCCTCTGCTGAGGATACCACTGCTATTGCTGATGAGAATGCTAGGTTGATGACATTGCTTGAAACAGGGATGTACAAAAGCCTTAAAGGGCATCAGACACTATGTGATGTCCTCAAAAGGCAGATCCTGAATCAAAACCCTAGGAAAGAGGGTGTTGGCTTCGAAAGGAAAATGAATGCTGACGGCTCTTACTGGAAACATGAGCAGTACCCCAAAACCACATGGGTTGCTGCAAAGGAACCTTCAGCGGATCCATCCACCCTATCTGGCTTCACTTGTGCTAATCCCATTGTTATTGATGAATCCTTTGATGCAAACTATAAACTGTTTAAGAATCAGAATGGTGAAGTGTTTGCCAGGTATATTGGTAGTAACTGCAGGAATGGGCCGCCTATGAAGAAAGTCTGGGTGCCGAAAAGGTGTTTGGAGAATCTTCCTGTGAATGTTGTCATGACACCACAAGTGAAGAAGACAAACCCCAGACCACAGGCTTCATATGGTCCAAAGGCTTCATACAGACAGAGGACTCACCCGAGTCGCACTAACGCAAATGTTTTGCAGGGAAACCTTACTCAGGCCTATGAATATGAGCGCGTTTCATCAAACCGCCATGTTCATAAGACCAAAAACTATTCTGCTTATCCCTATGAGTACTATTGTCCACCCACAAGACTTTTTGCTAGGGCTCCAAAGCCAAAGTTCTCATATGCTGCACTTAGACTCATTGCTTCGAAACTACCCTTGAAGATGTGGGTGGCTAAGAAAGCTTAACTCTCTTTTTGCAGGGAAAGGTCTCCAGCCGAAAACCAAAATCGTCTGAAGCTATTGCTGGGGACCTTAAACATCTTGTAGGGCGCAAGATCAAATGCCCAAATGGTCTTATTATGTATTTTGTTCCTGAGTCACTTGCTACTTGCCCATCAGTCCTAACCTTGATCTAAGCTTTCATAATCCACTTGCTCGTCAAATGTTTATGCTTCACAATTATCTTCGTGAAGCCTATCCCCCTAACTGCACTATAGGGTACGACACCAGCTGCTTCAGAATGGATTATTGACAGTGGGTGTACTAATCACATGACTGGCAAGAGAAGTCTTCTCATGGACTCAACCTTATGTCCATCTGACAAAAGTCACATCACATTTGTTGACACTGGTAAAAGCAAGGTATTGGGTCTAGGTAGAGTTGCAATCTCAAGGGATCAACACATGGATAAAGTCATGCTTGTTGAATCCCTTGGTTTCAACTTAATGTATGTCTCAATGCTTTGCGATGTTTGGAAAATATCGTTGCCTTGTTCTAATGGAATCTGGCAAGTCTCTAGTGTTTGAAGGGTATCAGAAAGATGATTTGTACGTGGTAGATTTCTCAGCAGGACCACAACTTGCCGTATGTCTTCTAGCAAAGCTTCTGAATGCTGGCTCTGGCATCAAAGGCTAGGGCATGCTGGCATGAGGAACCTCCACACCCTTGCAAGGAAGAAGCATGTAATAGGCATCGAGGGCGTCAAGTTCGAGAAGGATCACTTATGCGGTGCCTGTGAAGCAGGAAAGATGACGAGGGCCAAGCATCCCTCGAAGAAAATCATGACAACGACTCAACCCTTCGAACTGCTCCACATGGACCTTTTTGGTCCCACTCATTACTCAACTCTTACTACTACTGCTTGTCTCTATGGCTTTGTCATTGTTGATGATTATTCAAGATATACTTGGGTGCATATAATCCTCTACAAGACTGAAGTGCAGGATGTCTTCAAACGCTTCGCCAATCGAGCCATGAACAACTATGGCGTCAAGATCAAGCACATCAGAAGTGAAAATGGCACTAAATTCAAGAACAGTGGTCTAGACACTTATCTTGATACTTTGGGCATTACACATGAATTCTCAGCTCTGTACACACCGCAGCAGAATGGCGTCATGGAATGCAAGAACATAACACTTATTGAGATGGCCCGGACGATGCTTGATGAATACAAGACTCCAAGAAAGTTCTGGCCTGAAGCCATTGATACTGCATGCCATATCATCAACCGTGTTTATCTTCACAAGCTTCTCAACAAGACATCCTATGAGCTCCTTACCGGCAAGAAGCCAAATGTCAGTTACTTCAGAGTATTTGGTGCCAGGTGCTGGATCAAGGATCCACATCACACTTCAAAATTTGCACCAAAAGCACATGAAGGTTTTATGCTTGGATATGGAAAGGATTCACACTCCTACAAAGTCTTCAGCCTTTTTCACTATAAAGTGGTTGAAACAGTGGATGTGCGGTTCGATGAGACTAACGGCTCACAAAGAGAGCACCTGCCAAACATGCTAGATGAAGTTCCATCCAGTGAATCAATCAAACTTATGGGAACTGGAGAAATCATACCATCTGAATCTCAGCCTGAAGAGGAACTTATCATCTCCGCACCTGATCAAATTGAAGACAATGCTCAGCTTGAAGACAATCCTTCTAACAATGACAATGATCAGCAAGAGCAAAATCTTCGTCCTGTACATCCTTGTGTTGCAAATGAAGTACAGATTGAGAGAATAATTGATAGCATCAATGCACCAGGTCCACTCACTCATTCGAGGGCAACACAGCTAGCAATTTTCTGTGGGCACTTCGCATTCATCTCAATATCTGAACCCAAGAAAGTTGAAGAAGCCTTCATGGAACCTGAATGGATTCAAGCTATGCAAGAAGAGCTTCAATAGTTTGAGCTGAATAATGTATGGGAACTGGTTAAGCGTCCTGATCCTCGCAAGCACAATATAATAGGCACCAAATGGATATATCGCAACAAGCAAGATGAGCATGGTCAAGTTGTCAGAAACAAAGCTCGTCTCGTTGCTCAAGGGTACACTCAAGTTGAAGGGATTGACTTTGATGAAACATTTGCTCCTGTGGCTAGACTTGAAGCCATACGCATACTGCTGGCCCATGCAAATCATCATAACATTCTTCTGTATCAAATGGATGTGAAGAGCGCTTTTCTCAATGGCAAGATTGAAGAAGAAGTGTATGTTGCACAACCGCCTGGCTTTGAAGATCCAAAACATCCTGATATGGTGTACAAGCTCAACAAGGCACTGTATGGCCTCAAACAAGCCCCTCGGGCTTGGTATGACACACTCAAAGACTTCCTGAAGAGCAAAGGCTTCAAACCTGGTTCCCTCGACCCCACTCTCTTCATGAAGACATATGATGGTGAACTGTTTGTGTGCCAAATATATGTGGATGACATTATCTTTGGCTGCACCAATCAAAAATACAGTGAAGAGTTTGGATATATGATGCAAGAGCAATATCAGATGTCCATGATGGGTGAGCTGAAGTTCTTCCTTGGTCTTCAAATACGTCAGCAACGCAACAACATCTTCATATCTCAAGAGAAGTACCTCAAAGATTGCCTGAAGAAATTTGGGATGCAAGACTACAAAGGCTTCACGACGCCAATGCCAGCCAAACATCATCTGGGTCCCGACGACAATGGTAAAGAGTTCGATCAAAAGGTATACCGCTCCATGATTGGTTCTTTACTTTATCTATGTGCATCTAGGCCAGATATTATGCTTAGTGTTTGCATGTGTGCTCGATTCCAAGAGGCACCAAAGGAATCGCATCACTTAGCTGTGAAGCGAATTTTTCGATATTTGGCTTACACCCCAACATTAGGATTATGGTATCCAAAGGGCTCAGAGTTTGATCTGGTTGGATTCTCGGATGTTGATTATGCTGGTGACAAGGTGGATCGCAATTCTACATCAGGCACATGTCATTTTCTGGGACGATCACTTGTATGTTGGTCTTCAAAGAAGCAGAACTGTGTATCTCTCTCCACTGCTGAATCTGAATACATTGCTATTGGATCTTGCTGCGCTTAGCTTCTATGGATGAAGCAAACACTCAAAGACTATGGCATTCATCTGAAGCAAGTGCCACTCTGCTGCGACAACGAAAGCGCCATCAAGATTGCCAACAACCCAGTTCAGCACTCGAAGACAAAGCGCATTGAAATTCGTCATCACTTTCTCAGAGATCATGTTGTGAAGGAAGATATTGATATCATACACGTCAAAACTGAAGAGCAATTGGCAGATATCTTCACCAAGCCCTTGGATGAGAAGAGATTTTGCAAGTTACGATGTGAGCTAAATATCTTGGAATCCTCAAATGTCCTGTGATCAGGCACACATCCTAACACTTATGCATATTGATGACTTAGATGTGCAACACACGAAGTAAAGTATATCTTCAATCAATGAAGACATACATTCTAAGTGTGAATACATTAATGTGGAATTTGACTCCGGAGCGCCACGAAAATTGTGCGCCGTGTCTGGGTCTAATACTTCCTATACGGTGGGTAACGCCACCACCAAATTCTTCTGTTTGAAGTGTTTTACCCATGGCGTTACATTTGGTATGTCTTCACATTTGGTTTGGCTTCAATCTCAACTTGTCTTCATGATTATCTTCACTATGTTGATTTGATTGTCTTTCTCATATATATATATACTAGTGTTCTGTCCTCTACAGCATTCAATTATAGCTATGTCTTCTTGTTGAATCTTTTGAACTAAGTGAATGTGATCGGACCCTAACCTCTCTATGCTTTCTATCTCAAACTCTATCTCTCCAAATCATATGCATTCTATTGAAACTGTCGAATATCTTCTCTGCGTCCTTGTCAGCAGAAGATACAGAGACAAACATTAAGTCTATTTTCAATGCTAAATCCTTTCACCTGAAACCCGGAGAAGTGGGAACGACCACCCGACAATCCAGGCATGCGTGGGAATGTGGAACAACCTCCGATATGTTGCATGATAGCCACGTGCCCTTCAGATGTGAATCGCCAGGGGCACCTGTGTAATAACACTGTGCTGTCCCTGTCCCTATAAATACACGCCTCACCACAGTCATTATCCTCTCTTCCACTCTCGCACAAACCCTAGCGCCACCGCTAGCCCTCGACGACGCCGGCAACAAAGCGCTTAGCTGCCGGGACCTCACCGACGCCGTCTTCATGCCGGCCGCGGACATCGTCTTCTCCGCCGTCGCCGTAGGTGTCCTCCGTCGCCAAGTTAGGGCACGGACGATCGAACTGCTCGACCTCCTCTCCCATTCCGTCTAGCAGTTCTTCGTGTGGTAAATAAAACTTCCTTTTTACGGCCCCTTTGATCCTATAGATTCATCACTTTCTACCACAAGCAGTTTCTGTTCACACAAGTTGGATCTATTTCATACTGCATCTCATAATATGCCTAGTATGTTCACTTATGCTTCACAAAGTAGTTAGATTCCTCACTTGTACTTATTCGTGGATTCGTACAAATCTGGAACCAATTCTCTATCTATGAGTGAATATCTTCGCACTATGAGGTCAATGTCTTCTAAACTGATTTATCTTCAAAATCTTCTGAGAATTCATATGACCTCTTCCCCTTCCCTCGCACCTTAATGCTGTCATAGGTACATGTCCGTGGGATAATCCCTTGGTTCTCATAGTCTTCATTCATTTGCAGAATTCTTACAGCATCATATAAATTCTTCCGAAGCCAGTTCCTGTTTGACCCGCAGGCGGAAGCCTTTGAAACCTTTGAACATGTTGAATCCATTCAGTTTGAAGTTCATGGCTACAAAGAAATCTACAAGGAAGGGAGGCAGACGGCGACGTGGAAACACTGCTAAGGACCTGCCACTAGATCTCTATGAGCTATACAAGTCAGATCCAGAAGAAACCTATGGAGAACGCGAAAAACTCGAATCCAATGGATTTGAAGATATTGGGCAGTACAGTGGTTCAAGTATAGGTTCGTGACCCAGGAGTATGCTGAGAAGAATGCCATCAAACGACCATGGGGAGACATTCTATACAGAAATCTTCAACCCAAGTCCAGAGCTGAAGCCATTGAACAAGGCTTCTATCCTTGCATGGTCCGTGGACCGCAGCCTGCGGTTGCAGACCCATCTTCATTACTGTGGTGCCGCGATGATAATATATTCAAGCGCAACCTTCAGTTTGCCAGGAACTCGGCCAAAGAGAACAAGAAGTCACGAGGCTTAGACTTCAATCCAGGCCCCTCTGCTCCTCGTGCTGATGTCACACGCGAAGCTGAACCTAATCTTGTTGGGCCCTTCTACAACCTGGAAGGTCTCATCACTCATATCATGGTTCAAGGGACAGCCGTGGATGAGCCTGCAGATGACGCTGAATCTGATGAAGCACCTGCACCGCCGAAGCCAAAGAAACTGAAGAAGCCTAAAGCTTCAAAGCTTGCTCCTGCACCAAAGGTCTTACAGGTGAAGCCTCTGGCCACTGCACCTCCTGAACACAGTGTGCAGTCTGAAGATTTGTCACGCATCTCCATTCCCTCGAGAGTAAAGATGCCCTTGCAGCCCACCAGCCAAGAACTGACTGCTGCTGCTATTCTGCGCAATGACGCCATTGATCTGTCCAACGATGAAGATCTTGTAGATGACACTCTTGAGCAACTGATCAAGAGCAAGGAAGAAGCAGAGATCTTCAATGATTTGCCTCTCTTTGATGTGGCAATCATCCATAACTTCATTGATGAGTGGTTTGCCCAACCTCAGCTTTGAAGATCTGCAACTTCCAATTGGCCTCAGTGTCGCCTTCACTAGCGCCATTGCTTCTGAGCTAGCTCTAGCTTAGCGCATCGTTGAACTGAAGCAAAAGATCGACTATGAGAAAGCTCAGTTCAAGAAGCACATGGCCAAGCTCAGCGTGCAAGATGTGAAAAACTTCAAGATTATGCTGCACGAGCTCAAGGAAGCCTTTCTCAAGAAGCGTGAAGAAGCTAAAGGTTCTCGTGAGTGCATGAAGAGCCTGGCTGACAAGTGTGTGCAATCCTACAATGAGGCTGAGAAGCGCAAGGCTCTTGGTCATCCTGGCATCGACCCAAGAATGGCTGCAAAGAAGAAGAAGCCATCAACAGACCAATCTGCACCTTCAAGGCGGGAAGAGCCACGCATAGTCTTTACAAGCAGCATGACTGGCTCGAAGCCAAAGGTCCGGTCAACCGCTTCAGAACTGAAGAAGACGAGGACCGCCGAGGCTGAAGCCAGAAAGAGGAAAAATCCTGATGCTTCTGATGTCGCTCCCTCCAAGAAGAAGCGCAGAACCAAGAAAGATCGGGCTGCTCCCACAGAGCCCCTTGTTGTAGAACCCATCTCTGTTGCTCGCCCTGATTTCTCGCATCAAGAACGACGGATAGTAGTTCATGAGCCTGCTTCCACAGAGGCTCCTAAAGCTGAAGACATTCCAGCAGTTGACCCCAGGGCTGCTGAAGACATTGGTCACCATGACAATGTTGAAGATGATGAAGTCCTTCCTCAGATCGAGCACCAACTGGTATCATCACCTGTGCTCACGCACAGCGAACTCATCAGCATTGGTCGTCCTCTGACGCCAACTGCTCAGGATGCATCATGGGCTGATCACCCACAACAACAAGACACCCCGAGTACTCCCCAACAACAACAAGTCACACCACCTGTGCAAGATGAAGAATACGACTTTGAGGCCCAGCCAACTCCATCTCCACATGCATCGCCAGCGCTACGCAGGCTTCGCAAAGGACCAAGGCCTCAAGTCCCTCTTTCGAGCGTTCCAGAAGGAGAAGTGCACCACCAATCTATTGCACGTCAAGTGTTTCCAGATGCCACTCCTACTGTGACTGTCTCTGAATCTGAAGCCAAAATGGCTGAAGATGTTCCAGCTGCATCAGCCGATGAAGAAGAAGCCCCAAGAGTTGCTACACCCCCGTCTCACCAAGATGTTGTTCTCGAGGAGAACGTGACCGACCCTCCAGCTTCTGAAGTGGAGTTTGAGAATCCTGAGGCTGCCACCACTAACACCACTGAAGCCAATGACGTGGTCATGGCTGAAGACACTGTGGAGCCTGCACCTAACACTGTGCCAGAGGCCAATGAAGCCAATGATGCACCTGCAACAGATGTGCCGCCTGACGCCTCTGTTGATGCCACTGCTCCTGTTCCGCCACCAAGGCCACACACTATCGAGCAAGCATTCAACTATGGCCAACTTATCACTGTCAAATGGCCTTTTCTGACTCCTCCGTCTGCTGCTGGTCCTCAGTTTGACTATCACGTTGAGCACACGCCTCAGGTTCAGAAGCCAATGCCAAGGTTTCCCAGGTTTCCCGGTACTGCATCTGCACCCGGATCTTTTAATATCAATGGCTTCAAGGCACACAACACCTTCGTTGATAGCGCCAAGAACCCCTACACCAAGGCAAGAATATCTTCTGATCGGTTCTGGAGCTATCAGCAGCGCAGTTATTACTCATGCATTCTGTACAATCAAGGTCGCATTTTCCCACATATGCGTCTTGACACTGAAGCCATAACTGGTCTGCCTTGTTTGGAAGAAGCTCTGGATTGCTTCAGAGTCTGGATTGTTGCCATTCATCACTGACAAGGAGCACTGGAACGAAGAATTGCTGATCCAATTCTATGCCACTCTTCATATTCGTGGCTACAACAGAGATCCGAAGACTTGGGTCCTTGAGTGGATGACAGGCAATGTTCATCACGAAGCCAAAGCCTTTGATATCATTGAGCTCACTGGTCTGTCCACTCCAGGAGATCTTTATGAACCTGGTTGTCAGCTTCACAGTGCAGCTATGGAGAGCATTTTTCACAAGCCTGAACCAAACATGAGTCAGATGCTTAGCATGATGAAGCCTTTGCCTCCAGATGCTGCATATCCTAAGGAGTTCCTTGTTGAAGACCTTGAGTATCTGCCACGCACTATCTATCACATTATAGGGCGAACTCTCTGGCCCATCAAAGGACATTCTCCACATGCAAAGCTGGAAGGTGTAATGAAGACTTTGGTCTTCCCTATTCTTCACGGCAAATGCTTCAATGCACAAGACTTCTTCATCCGCCAACTTGCTGCATCAGGATCTGATCTCTTTGGCTTGAAGTTTTACGCTCCATGGATTATGCGGCTGATCAAACTACACTCAGCTGTCACCTATCAGCCCTCTGCTCGCAATCATCGGATCTTTATGCCTGACGTCGATATGTCAGTTGAAGCCATCTATCCAGAGCCTGCCAAGGAGCCCCTTAGTCTTCAGAATGCTGATAAGCAAAGTTTCTCACAACACATTGACGGAGATCCAGCAGTCGCTCGTGTTTATCCTCTGGCTGGTACTACCCGTGCTCCTCATATTGCCCTCACTGAAGCAACTGAAAGCACCATTGCCCAACGACCCAAGAAGTGATCTCGTGTTCTCAACGACCGAGAACTTCTGGTTGCCCTTCATCAGAAACAGGATAAGCATCATGACTGGCTGAAGCACCAAATGCAAAGCCTCTTGGTGGACGTAAACAGGATTCGCAACCTTGCCACCAAGAATGCCTTTGTTGCCCATGAAACTTGTCGGCGTACACGGAAAGGGCTGACGCTTATGTGTTCTGAAGATGATCTTCAAGAGGATGGCTTCTCTGAATGCTTCAAGTTTGACTCAACACCTCCAAGAAGGACTATGCTGCGGCGTACTCCGTCTCTTGAAGACTCTGAGTTCTCCTCCTCTACTGCAACAGTGAATGCACGTGTCATCGATGATGAAGACGATACTACTTCACCACCTTCAGCGCGAATCAACACTGCACCGAGTTCGTCTACACCGCCAACCAACACCGAAGACCCTGCTGCTTCACCAACTCCTCATGGGGACGAGTAGGTGCTCTATGTCTTCAATCCTTTTTGGTCCTTACTGACAAAAGGGGGAGAAGCATATGAGTTTGATAGTCTTCAAGCGGGTTCATATGGGCGGTAGTTTTATATTTTGCGTAGTGTTTACAACTCTCGCGTCTTGATACATTTGGTTCTTTGAGTTGTAACACTCAACCTCGATTGTCGTCTGCTACTTATTTGCTATTCTGTGATGCGATGATAAATTCCGCATGTGCGACGATAAATTCCGCACTTAGATCATTTTGCAGACGTCCATTTTTCATTATGCATGTCATTATCTTCACATACTTTTCATGCATGATAAATTGTCATCATAAGTTGAAGAGGATATCCACAAGTACAACCTGCCATGTGCATTTGCATACCAAAAGAAAATTACTTATATGCACATCTTAAGGGGGAGCCTTTGCCACTTATGAAGACAATAACCTATCCTTTACAATTTCACATATTTTATTCCCCGTTGAAAACTTCAACTAGTTTGTCATCAATCACCAAAAAGGGGGAGATTGTAAGTGCATCTAGTGCCACCCCTAGTTGGTTTTGGATTATTGACGACAAACCTAGTTGAGGGACTAATGTGTTTGTGAGAATTGCAGGATAACACAGGTAGAAGTCCCTCATTGATTCGGTTTTCCTACCAGAGATGACCCCTAAAAATGTATGAAGACATTGAAGTCAGAGGTGGTATGTGAAGACATTCACATTGAAGACTATGATAAGAGAAGACATCGATGTGAAGACTATGGAGCGCGAAGACTTAGCAGTTTCGTCGTTCTGTGTTTTTCTTTGTTGAGTCATAGGAACCACTGTACTGTTAAGTGGGGTCCAAGAGAACCAGTCAGAATGACTGAAATTGCTTAACCAAAATCCTATGTCTTCGAGTGAAGACTATGAGAGCAAATCTTGTCCAGAGTTGGATAAGTCAGCTTTGCTTGTAGTCCAAGTAAAGTTGCCGTGTGTGTTTGAAATCTGACCGTTGGAACACGTGTCAGTTCCTTAGTGACCAAGGGTCATTTTGGACAAACCAGGTCGGGTTGCCTAGTGGCTATAAATAGCCCACCCCCTACAACCATAAATGGTTGGCTGCTCAGAGTTAGAGTACGGCTTTTGTCGTTTGAGAGCAACCCACCTCCAAGCCTTTGAGAGAGAATTCCTTGCGAGGATAAAGCCCTAAACACCCAGAGCCAAAGAGTGTTAGGCATCACTTAAGTCTTCCTGTCTGTGTGATCTGAAGACTTATTACACTTGAGGACTGTGAATCCTCCAGCTAGTTAGGCATCGCGTTCTGAGCATCCAAGAGTCATTGTGGATCGCCGGTGAACGAAGTCTGTGAAGGTTTGGAAGTCTACCTTGAAGACTTACCAGAGTGATTGGGCGAGGTGTGTGTGACCTTAGCTCAAGGGGAATACAGTGAGGACTGAGTGTCCTGAGCTGCGTGTTCAGGACTGGGTGTCCGGGACTGTGTGTCCTCAGGTTTAAATACCTAGCCACCCTAACCAGACGTACAACTGTCATAGCAGTTGGAACTGGTCTACCAAATCTTTGTCTTCACCAAGCTCACTGGTTCTATCCTTCCCATCTCTTTATTTACAATTGGTCCTTGTGAAGTCATTGCCTATTTGCATTGTCCATTTGTCTTCACTGTGTGACTGTTTGTTCAGATTGGTTTCGTATTATCTTCCATCCTGATCCGTACTGCCTAGCTATTGTTAGTCTTTGTGCTTTCACTTCATTGAATACTTGACTATGGCCTGTCTAGGGTAGTCTACCTTCCGCTGCATGGTTATAGGTTCATTTCTATCGTTTGTCTTCAAAACTCCCATGTATTGAAGACTTTCATAAAAATCGCCTATTCACCCCCCTCTAGTCGATATAACACACTTTCAAAAGGTTGAACACCCTCGAGGAACAAGAAGAAGAGAAGAGAGATCTCTATGGCTCAAGTCATCGCAAAAGTCATGCTCTCAAGGCTGTGGCCGATTCTTCCTCTGAAGGAAATGCTGAAGAAGATTCAGATGACATAGAAAGGATCAACAAAGATCTCGCATTAATCATGAAAAGATTCCAGCGACTTCACTGGAAGAGCTAGTTCCAGAAGAAAGGTTCAAGCAACTCTAGCAGTTCAAAATCTTCATCAAAACCAACTGGAAATTACACCTGTTTGAAGTGCAAAAAGCCAGGACATTTCATTTCGGACTGCCCTCTCTAGGAAGCCGAAATCCGTGCTAGTGGAAGATATGATTCAGGCAACTATCAAGGCAAAAGCAAGAGCAAGAACTACGACTCCGATGATGAGAAGAAAACGAAGAAGTTCTTCAAGAAGAAGGACAACTCCACCTCAAAACCTTCGTCAAGATCTTCCTCAAGGAATCCTTCCAAGTCCTCCTCCAACCGTAAGAATAAGTCTCACAAGGCGAAGGCATACATCGGCAAGGAAATTGATTCTGATGAAGAAGAATCGTCTGACTCCAAAGAAGCTAGTGAATCCGATGAGGATTCCAACTCTGGCATGGCTGGCATAGCCAGTGCCTCCACTCCTGCATCAAACTTATTCGACAAACATTCAAGCAATGATGAATCTCCTGCTTTTTGCTTCATGGCCAAGGCTTCGAAAGAAAAGGTATTTTACAAACATCACAAGGTTCACTCCAATGAGCAATATTCTTCTGATGAGGATGACCATGCTAAACTGATCAAAATTGCCAATATACAACAAAACTCTGTTGAGAAAATTGAGAAAACCCCCAGGAAATCTGAAGGGTTGTTGGTTGAGGAGATGGAGAGAAATTAGTTGTTGACCAAAGAGTATTCCGCTCTCAAGTCATGAATGGAAGAACTATCAAATCGTCATGATTTTCTCTCAGCTGACCACAAGAGGTTGACCTATGATTACCTGAAAAGGAAACAAGAACTTGAGTCACTGAGAGAGGATCATGAGGATTTGATCAGAGAAAATTCTCTTCTCACCCATGAACTTAAAGGGAAACCTGAAGTGTCTGTACCACCCTGTTTAAAATTTCTTGAACATAGCAATGTAGAATCAAATGCTGAATCTTCTGCAAAATATGGATGAAAAGATTACATAATTTAGACTAAAATTTGGCAGATGCCTACATCTTTTGAATTGAAAAAAGATAATTGTCGTATAATGCCTTTCTTGTCCATCTCCTCCTAGGAGCTACAGTGGGAGGTGAAGAGGGAAAAAGGAGTGCCTGGGCAGAAGCCCAGCCTGACCCCGTCAGGGTCCGCGGGATGCAGCCTGACAACATCGGGAGGGCGCGGACTAAGGCGATGGACGGAGAGAGAGGCTAGGCGATGCCATGGTCACCACTGCCAGGACCAGCGGAACGCACCAGGATGGACATTGGCAGGGAAGACAAAGCTGGAGTCCACAAGGAAGCCTTCCGGGGTCTAGCTAGAGGACGCGGAGACATCCACACCCAACACCCCGACAAATCGCTCTGCTGGGGAGAAGAACAGGTGTAGATGATGGTGCTAACGACGCCTAGCTGACTATGACAGTGCGTCCGGTGCTCAGCTGGAGTCCGAGCCGCCGTCCTCCCACTCGATGCCATCATCATCGCCGTCATTGTCCGATTCGTCATTGTCTCTCAAGGAGGAGCTTTCGTCGTCGGTCGAGCTCTTCGCGCAGCACCCTAAGCGAGCACCCGAACGCCCGAAGACCTTGATGGACAGCAGGTTGGCCTCTAATAATTTAAAATGGAGAATGTGCCCCGCCACCAAGCTATGGGAACGAACAAAGGTATTCTAGCCATGCTGGAGGAGCATTACATGAGGCACCGGAAACTCCACGTCCACCCACATGTTGCCATTACAACAACCCCTCATGTGCAGCTTCAACCCTGGCGGCTGTTCTAACTCCATCACCCTTGCAAAAGGGGTAGGGAGCCTAAGGTGGCTGCGCCGGGGCCCGTGCATCTTGACGATGAACTCCAATAGCCGGTCCCCGACGTGGCCCTCAATCGGAGCCAGGGCGACGGGGGCTGAACGACCAAATTGCCACCATGGCCTCCTCGGCCCCGAGCGCCGTGATGGCCGTGCCCATGACCTGTGACATCACCTTGTGTGCTGGATTCCGCCCCTCCATCTCCAGCTGGGGCAGGGAGGCGCTTCCGAGAAGAGACTCTCGTCACCACTCCTGGAGTTCGATCACGTCCTCTTCCGCGCCTCCTTTTATAGGGGAGCGAGGCCGGGGGCTGGCTCCTCACAACCCAGGAGGCAACCGCCCCACTCCACCAATCCAGTCCCTCTGCGCTGGTGACGATGTCTAGACTCGACGACCGCCCTCTTGCACCTATCCATAGTGCTGAGCTTTCTGTCATGGCACTCATTCTCACGCCCTACGCGTCCGCCACCAACCCTACGCAATGCATGAAGCGTAAGTGGTGGAAACGACAGGAGTAGTGGGATGGGTAAAATGGCAGTTACCCCCATGAACATGGGCGGCCCATGGGCCATTACGTGGGTAACCCCACGTCGTCCCGCACGATGGACAGAAAAATCAGAAACTGAATCAATTACAGGTTAATGAAGAAGCAAGGAAGATGTCCAAGAAGACATGAATCCCATTATGGCATGTCTAAAGTGTTCGCTTGTATATTGGTTAGGGCCTACCCCAGTGATGCCCTGTAGCATGTACGAGCCAGGCCCGGGGGCTCCTGTCGGTGCAACAAACATTTGCGTTTGTTGCCCAGACCCATACACATGCGTGCTGACATCCTACAACACAAGACCAAGCCAGAGAGGACTGCTCTTCATGAGATCAAGGAGCGGATCGAGAAGACCAAGCCAGATATACAAGACAAAAGACTCCAAGAGAGGTGTCCCTTGCTGGTTAGGCGAAGCCAGCAAGGTCGACGCGACAAGCAACAGTAGAGCCAAACACCGCCAGCTGCGCCTCCGGGGCAACTGGAGACCATGGCACACGCCCCTCCAAGAAGGCCCGGCAAGCCCTGCCCCCGGTAGGCACATGATAATCACCACTGCTTCACCGCATCACAATGCCAATCACTTGTCCATGCAGTGTCAAGCCCCCTAGGTGATTAAGTGGCTTCCACTAAGCACATGGAAGCACAATGGAGAGTAGTACACTTCCATTTGACACCCATAGGCGTGTCAAGATGACAAGCTGAGGATGATTAAGCGGCACGGCAGGCTTAAGGGTTTCACCCTCAGCACGACACCTAGCGATGCATTTAATGCATTTTTGTCCTAACTCCCAGAGTTAGGTATGTTAGCACTTTAGCTATCTAATCACTACATAATGCCTATTTTGCCACTGTGATTACCCCTTGAGCTATAAAAGGAGGCCCATGGCAAACAAGATAGGGATTCAGACCCCCTCACAATTGTACGCGCGTAGCTACTCTCCCGAGGCAACCTTGTCAGGCGTGAGCATTGCGTGTTGTTGTTATTCCTTCGTCCAATCCACCAAAAGCATGAGTAGGGTTCTACGCCTCACGGCGGCCCGAACCGAGGTAAAAAACCACTAGTATCATCATCATCATCGTGCTGCCTCATGGCTTCCGCTCTTTGTGCAACGTGAACTCCCCCTTACCGAACCACAAAGGGGCTCATGGCCCCATAGGAGATCATGTTCACCCACGACATCTTTGGCGCGCCACATAGGGGGCCTCGCTTGCGCGAACCCGAAGTTGTGAACAGCACGTCGATCTTCATCATCGTCATTTTCTTCATCCATGGCGCCCAAGAAGAAATTCGGCGCGACATCACATCCTTCCACTTCAAAGGCCCCCTCGCACGCAGCCACGGACGCCGTGGGCACCATAGCGGCGTTGGGTGAGGCGGATGCTGCGGGCGATACGACCGGCGCAGGTGGCGCCGTCGTTGTGTCCCCCGTGGCTGAAGCTGGAACAATCAGTCTCCACCTCCCCGCCGCACCAACGGGCGTAGTCATCGCAATGAAACCCGCTCCGGTGCAAGCCGCGACCCTCTAGTTGCACCCACCACGGGCGCAACTACCAGACGCACACCTTGCCCAACGCAAGATAGGCAAGGCGAGGCGTCGGACAAGGCCATTGGCTCCCAAGCACAGCCTCCTCATCAGCAACTTGCTTTGCGACCGGTTCACGGCGGTGAGAACGAGGTGATGCTCCTACTGGTTCTACCAGGAGTCGAGCGACGTCGCGATCTGCCTCATTGGCCATGCCAAGCTAGGCTACGGAAGCGATGGCTCGAGCTCAACTCCTGCTGAATTTCCCACCAGCGGCTGACAAGATGGATGAGTGGACAGCCACCATTCAGAGCTTGATCGGCTTTGCTGAGACTGGTAAATCATAGAATTCTGAGCCGCCTCGATACCCGCGGGCGACGACGGCAGCCCAACTGATGGTCGTGTTGAGGGGATCACATTGACGGTGTAGTCCCCTCCATGATAGCAGACTCAGGGGCGGTCATAGCAAGATTAGCATGTCAACGAGCCCGACGAGACATCGATGTCCTCGTCTAGCCCACAAACCCGTCATGATCGGCGACTAGTTCTGGAAAACTGGCGGAAAGAATATGCACGCGTCACTATAGAGAGACGTTGTGAGGCACGCCGTCAATCCAACAGGTGCAATGGCCCAGACGATGACGAGCCCGCGCCCAGTGTTGGCGGATATTTTCCTTTCGAGGTTGGGTGACCGGCCTTCACTCGTGAGCTCTAGCAGGTCCGTTGGCCATCTGCTCGAGTCTACAAGCCAGAACTGCCAGACAAATATGACACAAAACTAAACACGACAGAGTTTCTGAGCATTTACACAATTGTCGTTCAACCCGCTGGGGCAGGGATGAGAAGGTGTTCGCCCACTACTTCCCTTTGGCACTCAAGCCAAATGTGAGGTCATGGCTGAACTACCTGCCAGAGAACTCCATTTTGTCATGGGCTGACTTGTGCAATAAATTTGTTGGCGCCTTCACGGGTGTCCATCAAGAGCCCGATCGGCCCAGTCTGTCAGATTCAGAGTTCCGCAGACCCTTGAGAGGTTCAAACACTGGGGTGCATGCGAAGAACTCTCCCTTCCTAGTCTGCCTACTCAATGATTCCACGGCCTAGCTCGACGAACCCAAGGGACAAGAGACACAACGGTTTATCCTGGTTCGGGCCACCTTGCGGTGTACTACCCTACTCCAACTTTGTGGTGGATTGCCTCGAGGGGCTGAGGATTAACTAGTACAGTGGTGGAACAATCTTAGGAGGTGAGGTATTCTTGAGCTCGATGAGCTGGTGGGTGAGAGGATGATCTGAATGATCTCCCTTTCTATGGTGGTGGCTAAGTCCTATTTATAGTGGCCTTGGTCCTCTTCCCAAATGTAGGCAGGAAGGGATCCCACAACGGACAAATTTGAAGGGGGACAACTAGTACAAGCTATCCTAACAAAAGTATTCTTCGCCTGCAAAGGCTCTGGCCATGACGCTGCAGTGGGCTCTGCGATGACCTCCATCCTACCATCCTGGCGGTGTTGGGCTTGTTGCACTGATATGGAAACCTTTGCTTGATTCCTCGGGACTCCACGCCTGCGCTTTCCTCCTTAGCACCAAAGAGGAAACTGGTACACTGCGCCCACTGGCGCCCACCTGGCCTTGGTCGTCATGGCTCACATCATGCGAACCTCGTGAGGTGCACCTTGCCTGGATATCTCCGCTCCTCGGGAGCCAGCCTTGTGAGGCCGCCTCCCAGGGAGGTCTTGGTGTCATCCGCCTCGCGAGGCTTGGCCCCTCGCGAGGGTCTTGGATTGTTGTTGCTGAAGCTGGGCTGTACCACGCCGTCGATGGAGCCACGTCATGGGCCGTAGACAGGCAAGTCTGGGTACCCCCATTCCCAGGACGGAGACAATAGCCCTCGGGCCCAAGGAACGCTCGAACTTGGCTTCGACGCGAAGCCAAAGGGCAAGGGCGGAGCGCCACGGGCCCAACCGATTGCAGCCTTGGTTGACGCGTGGCGATTGATGGGACGTGGGCGCCTTCGCTTCCCCATGCTGCCTCAGCAACCGTCCTTGCCTAGTAAAAAGGCTGGCGCCCTTTGCAGAGCTTTCATTTCCTTCCCTTCGTCTTGCCCCAGATCCCCTTTCACCCTACCGCCCAAGGAGCCTCCAGATCCACGGAAACTCTCTCCCAAGCCCACAACCGATGGCCACTGACAAGCCGAAGGACGCGCGCTCGCCCTGTTGGTTCGAGCCTGCCCTGAGCGCGTCTATAGCACAGAGAAGAACCTCACCACCGTGCTCCTGGTGACGGCAGGTAGCAGCAATGAGGGAGGAGAGACAACGCTCCGGGCTGGCTCTGTCAAGCTGGAGTCCTTGGGCGGTACCTTCTATCCCTTCTTGTTGCACATCGTCTTCGCGGGGCTGGTCCCCCCTTTCTCCGGCTTCATCTACGCCATCCTCCGCCATTATAATCTCCACGCCCTCCATCTTCATCCCAACTCTATCCTCCTCATATTGATCTTTGCCTTCTACTGCGAGGCGTTCGTAGGGGTGATGCTGTCCATGGCGGTGCTCCGCCATTTCTTCTTCCTCTGGGTCAAGGAGGGACAGTGTTTGGGGTGCACCAACTTTGTCGCGGCCAATGGCAGCAACGCGATTTCGCGAGCCAGGAAGAAGGTGGAGGACTTCAGGAACAAGTGGATTCTCATGGATGCCAAGCACTCCTACCCTCAGCTGGGGCTGCCGACCGGGCTGCCAACGCCTCACGAGGGATGGAATCACAAGAAGCTCATCGATCCCCAGGTGGGGCAGTTGATGGAGAAGATGGTGGTCATTCTGAAGCTGGACGACCCGAAGGCGGAGAAGCTGACAGGGGCCATGATTGCCAAGGAGTTCCTAACACAGCGCCTGGCTCCGCTCCAGGCGCGCTCGCGGACAAAGGAGGCGACCTCCATCTGCACTCGCACGACTTGCCCGAAAAGGAGCTGAACAAGGTCTCACGCCTCCTGGTCGGGAAGGACCAAGTTTGCCCGCCAGATACTCATCTTCCGCTATACCTCCGCTTGGATGGGGAAGAGATCACCGATGCCTTGCTTGTCTTAAACAAGCGTGGGCTTGTACCCTTGGCGCCCACCAGGCCCCCAGGCTCCCCGGTGACGTTGTCCTCCGTCGAGTCCGACCAGGAGGAGAGGTCGGACTCGGAGATGACCCCGGAGTGGGCGGGGGAGACTTCTCCTCCGTGCCAGATCGACCTCCTCCGCACCCTCCCCAATGACGATGACACCGGCAAACACCTGGTGAGGGAGTCGTCGTACTCTGCCGGGGTCACCACGAGGCCTAAGGGCACCCCTCCGAAGAAGCCGAAGGTAGGGGTCCCAAAGAAGAGCAGATCGACGCTAATCCCCCGAGGCGGTGCTTCTACTTCGTCGCCGGCCGGTGCGCTGTAGGTCCAGGTGCCGTGCCCTTGTCTACCCCTGGGGCTTCCACGCCGGTGCCCCGGTCCACGAAGCCTGCGTGCATGGTGCTTCAGAAAAGGGCGAGGGATTACGCCGCCGTGGACCAGTAAGTGCTCCGCCTTGATTTGTTGTTCCCTGTTCTAGCTGTAGTCTCTTGAAGCCTCCCTCTTGTACGGGTAGGCCAATGCCGGTGGTGCAGAAGAAGAAGGAGACGGCCGCGATCTCCAAGACCTAGCAGCCTGCCGTGACCACGCCATCTCTGGCACCGAAGGATGCTGGTGGCTCTCACGCTTCTGCGGTTGGGTCATCCTCGCGATACTCTGAGGCCTGGCCTTAGGAGAAGCCTGTCTCTACAGCCAGGCTGGCTCCGGAGGCGCTCGCCCTCAGCTCTCCTGCTGAGGTCCTGAAGGCTCCGGAGCCTCCGGCCCCCTCTACTGGTGCTAACTTGCCGACCCTGGCGCCAGCGCTGTCTCCTCCCCCCTCCATCACGCTGCTGGTCCGTGATTCTCTTGTTTCACCTACTGCTCTGGAGGAGGCTCTTTCTGCGCTGAGCCAACTTCGCAACGATCTTCAAGGCGCCAACCGTCACATGGCGTCGGGACGCCTAGAGTTGATATCGTGGTGGCTGCGATCCGATGCGTCCATTAGTGCGGCATGGAGCCAAGCCTTAGCGGCCTTCGGGGAAGGTAAATAGGTTCCCGGCCTAGCAGCGGCCGCCCGCAATGTGGCGTTGAAGGATGCTGAGGCTGCCAAGGAGCGCCGCCGGGTGGCGGAGGCCGAGCTGGAGACCCTGCGCAATGAGCGTGCCGCCGAAGCTCATCAGCGTGAGGCGTGGGAGGAGGAGCTGAAGGCTTGAGAAGACGCGGTTGCCGATCATGACATCGAGCTGGAGCAATCAGCGCGGGAGCAGGCCGTGGAGTGCGACCGCCTGGAGAAGCTGAAGGAGGAGGTGTCGGTGGAGAAGGCCCAACTAGAGGCCAAGGCAAAAGTTCTTGCCAAAGACCGTTCTGCTTTTGATTCCCTCGAGGATAGGTCCCGCAAGGCGTTGTGGAATCTCTACGGGAGGGAGTTGAAGAAGCCATTGGTGATTGCTGAGGAGGGCCCCGCCGAGCTGCTCCCAAAGATTGTCGTGGTGCTCGAGGGCGCCGTTCTTGGGTTCGGCACCATGGTGGAAGGAGAGGCCCGCGCGCTCTCCGCCTCGGCCGTGACCCGCGTCTTCATCCACCTCCATCTTTGCGACTCCAACTTCGACTTTGAAGCCTTGCTTGAGCCTGTGGACTTGGAGCGCTACGCTGCCATTGCCGAAGCCGTGAAGGTCCAAGT
The DNA here is from genome assembly GCF_003073215.2 of Triticum urartu. Lineage (NCBI taxonomy): Eukaryota > Viridiplantae > Streptophyta > Magnoliopsida > Poales > Poaceae > Triticum > Triticum urartu. The sequence goes on from NC_053024.1 coordinate 260,816,489, forward strand.
GGAGGCCTTGCTGCAGAAGTTCCTCGCCATCGACCCCGTGCCTGCGGCCAATGATGTCGCCGAACCTGTGGCCACGGCTGAAGGCAAAGGTGCCGGCGACGTTGTCAACGACGGGGCACCCCTCGCGGGCGACGGCAATGCTCAAGACTGAAGAAGAAGCTTGTTGGTGGCGTTCCCCTTCATCTTATCTCCTGTAACATGTATCGTGCCTCGTGGAGGCGTTAAAACTTATGTGTTCTGCACCTTTTAAGAGACAACGTTTCTCGTAATAATTTGCTAGGATTTTGCGATTTCCTTACCGTTTTCTTTAATGTCCTGCGTCAGCAAGGCCCGGCCCCGCGCATACCTCAGCCGCCGTTGGGTCGTCCGGATCACCAGGACAAAACCAAGGGGTGAGGGGCTACGTGACCAGTTAGGCTCCTGAGTCACGATGCTCAGGAGTCCCCTTGACGTACAAACAACCCTCGGGAAGGAGATGCGAGAGTAGGCCTTAGCGTTCTGCGTCGGCAGGGCCATGCTACCTCTTGAGCATGCGTTGGTTTTCCCTTGAAGAGGAAAAGGTGGCGCAGGAAAGTAGCATAAGTATTTCCCTCAGTTTTTGAGAACCAATGTATCAATCCAGTAGGAGACAACACACAAGTCACCTAGTACTTGCACAAAGAATCAAGAACCTTGCAACCAACGTGATAAAGGGGTTGTCAATCCCTTCACGGTCACTCACAAAAGTGAGATCTAATAAAGATAGTAGAGTAAATATTTTTGGTATTTTTGTTGTATAGATTGGAAAGTAAAGATTGCAAAATTGTAAACGAGATGCATATAAATAAAAGAGATGCAATATAATAAGAAAGAGACCCGGGGGCCATAGGTTTCACTAGTGGCTTCTCTCAAGATAGCATGTATTACAGTCGGTGAACAAATTACTGCCGAGCAATTGATAGAAAAGTGCATAGTTATGAAGATATCTAAGGCAATGATCATGAATATAGGCATCACGTCCGTGTCAAGTAGATTAAAACGATTATGCATATACTACTATTACTCCACACATCGACCGCTATCCAGCATGCATCTAGAGTATTAAGTTCATAAGAACAGAGTAACGCTTTAAGCAAGATGACATGATGTAGAGGGATAAACTCAAGCAATATGATCTAAACCCCATCTTTTTATCCTCGATGGCAACAATACAATACATGCCTTGCTGCCCCTACTGTCACCGGGAAAGGACACCGCAAGATTGAAACCAAAGCTAAGCACTTCTCCCATTGCAAGAAAGATCAGTCTAGTAGGCCAAACTGAACCGATAATTTGAAGAGACTTGCAAAGATGTCAAATCATGCATACAAGAATTCTGAGAAGAACCAAAAAATATTCATAGATAATCTTGTTCATAAACCCACAATTCATCGGATCTCGGCAAACACACCGCAAAAGAGTATTACATCGAATAGATCCCCAAGAACATCGAGGTGAACTTTGTATTGAGAATCAAAGAGAGAGAGAGAAGAAGCCATCTAGCTAATAACTACGGACCCGAAGGTCTGTGGTAAACTACTCACGCTTCATCAGAGAGGTTATGATGTTGATGTAGAAGCCCTCCGTGATCGATCCCTCACAGATCGCCAGAAGAGGCCCCAAGATGGGATCTCACGGGTACAGAAGGTTGTGGCGGTGGAAAAGTGGTTTCGTGGCTCTCTGCGATCGATCTAGGGTATAAGAGTATATATAGGCAAAAGAAGTATGTCGGTGGAGCTACGAGGGGCCCATAAGGGTGGGGGGCGCCTACCCCCCTAGGCGCGCCCTCCTACCTCATGGCCTCGTCGCGGAGTTCCAGACTTCAACTCCAAGTCTTTTGGATTGCTTTCGGTCCAAGAAAGATCATCACGAAGGTTTCATTCCGTTTGGTATTCCTTTTCCCGTGAAACTCTAAAATAGGCAAAAAAAATAGAAACTAGTACTGGGCTTCTAGTTAATAGGTTAGTCCCAAAAATAATATAAAAGAGCATATTAAAGCCCATTAAAAATCAAAAATAGATAATATAATAGCATGGAACAATAAAAAATTATAGATACGTTGGAGACGTATCAAGGATTCCCAAGCTTAATTCCTACTCGTCCTCGAGTAGGTAAATGATAAAAACAGAATTTTTGATGTGGAATGCTACCTAACATAATTATTAATGTAATTTTATTTATTGTGGCATGAATGTTCAGATCTGGAAGATTCAAGACAAAAGTTTAATATTGACATAAAAATAATAATACTTCAAGCATACTAACAAAGTAATCATGTCTTCTCAAAATAACATGGCCAAAGAAAGTTCATCCCTACAAAATCATATAGTTTGGCTATGCTCCATCTGTGCCACACAAAATATTCAGATCATGCACAACCCCGATAACAAGCCAATCAATTGTTTCATACTTTAGTATTCTCAAACTTTTTCAACTTTCATGCAATACATGAGCGTGAGCCATGGACATAGCACTATAGGTGGAATAGAATGGTGGTTGTGGAGAAGAAAAAAAGGAGGAAGATGGTCCCACATCAACTAGGCGTATTAATGGGCTATGGAGATGCCCATCAATAGATATCAATGTGAGTGAGTAGGGATTGGCATGCAACGGATGCACTAGATCTATAAATGTATGAAAGCTCAAGAAACTAAGTGGGTGTGCATCCAACTTGCTTGCTCACAAAGACCTAGGGCATTTTGAGGAAGCCCATTGTTGGAATATGCAAGCCAAGTTCTATAACGAAAATTCCCACAAGTATAAGAAAGTGACAAAATAAGAGACTCTCTATCATGAAGATCATGGTGCTACTTTGAAGCACAAGCGTGGAAAAAGGATAGTAGCATTGTCCCTTCTCTCTTTCTCTCTCTCATTTTTTTGCTTCTTTGGCCTCCCTTTTTCATTGGATTCTTTGGCCTCCTTTTTTTATTTCCTCACACGGGACAACGAGGCGTCAAGCAAAGGTTTCCATATCGGTACAACAAGATCAACACCAGTAGGACGGCAGGATGGAGGTCACCATGGAGCCCAGGACGGCGTCACCACCAGAGCCTTTGGCAGGCAAAGATTGCTTTTGTCAGGATAACTTGTACTATATGTCCCCTTTCTAGTTGGCCGTTGTTGGCTCCCTTCCCGCTCAATATTTGGGGAGAGGACCAGGGCCTCTATAAATAGGATTAGCCACCAACATAGGGAGGCAACTGATAGAGACCTAGATCCAACCCATCCACACACTCGCAAGAAATCCCCACCTCAGGAGGCTGTTCTTCCCTTGTACTATTCGTCATCAGCCCAAGAGGCAATCCACCACACCACACTTGAATAGGGTATTACACCGCAACGGTGGCCCAAACCAGTATAAATCTTGTGTCTCTTGTGTTGCGAGTTCGTTGATCTAGCCTTAGAGATCGTGAAGTGCTTGAGGGCGTGATCGGTGAGGGAGAGATCTTCATGTGCACCCCAGTGTTCGAACCTTAAGGGTTTTGCCGGAACACGAAATCCGACAGCACCCCTTGTGGAAGCTCGCAGACGAAGGAGGTGACCTCTGTCTGCGCCCAGACGACTTGCCCGAAGAGGAGCTGAACAAGGTCTTGTGCCACCTGGTCGAGAAGGACCAAGGTTGCTCGCCAGATACTAATCTTCCGCTATACCGCCGCCCGGATGAGGAAGAGATCGCCACCACCATGCATGTCTTCAACGAGCGCCGGCTCGTACCCCTGGCGCCCACCGGGCCCCCAGGCTCCCTAGTGACATTGTCCTCTGGCCAGTTGGACCAATAGGAGAGGTCTGACTCGGAGGTGACCCAGGAGGGGGCGGGGGAGACTTCTCCTCCACGCCAGATCGACCTCCTCCGCACACTCTCCGACAACGACAACACCGGAGAACACCCGGTGAGGGAGTCGCCGCACTCCACCGGGGTCACCACGAGGTCTAAGGGCACCCCTCCGAAGAAGCCGAAGGCAGGGGTCCTGAAGAAGAGCAGATCGGCGCTGATCCCCCGAAGCGGTGCTTTCGCATCATCACCGGCCGGCGCCGCTGCAGGTCCGGGTGTCGTGCCCTTGTCTGCCCCTGGGGCTTGCGTGCCGGTGCCGCAGCGCGCAAAGCCTGTGGGCATGGTGCTTTAGAAGAGGGTGAGGGATTACGCCGCCGTGGACCAGTAAGTGCTCCGCCTTGATCTTTTGTTCCCTATTCTTGTCGTAGTATCTTGATGCCTCCCTCTAGTACGGGTAGGCCAATGCCGGTGGTGAAGAAGAAGAAGGAGACGGCTGCGATCTCCGAGACCCAGTAGCCTGCCGCGGCCACGCCACCTCTGGCACAGAAGGATGGTGGTGGCTCTCGCGCTTCTACAGCTGGGTCATCCTCGCGAGACTCGGAGGCCTGGCCTCAGGAGAAGGCGGTCTCTGCAGTTAGGCCGGCTCTGGAGGTGCTCGCCCTCATCTCGCCTGCTGAGGTCCCAAAGGCTCCGGAGCCTCCGGCCGCATCTGTTGTTGCTAACTTGCAGATCGTGGCGCCGACGCTATCTCCTCCCCCTCCATCACGCCGGTGGGCCATGATTCTCTTGTTTCGCTGGTGCTCTAAAGGAGGCTCTTTCCGCGCTGACCCAACTTTGCGACGATCTTCGAGGCGCCGACCGTCGCCTGGCGTCGGGGCGCCTGGAGTTGATCTCGGGGTGGCTGTGATCCGACGCGTCCGTTAAGGGCGGCATGGATCCAAGCCTTAGCGGCCTCCGAGGAAGGTAAACAGGTTGCCGGCCTGGCCGCGGCCGCCAGCGATGCGGCGTTGAAGGATGTTGAGGCTGCCAAGGAGCGTTGTCGGGTGACGGGGGCCGAGCTGGAGACCCTGCGCAATGAGCGTATTGCCGAGGCCCATTAGCACGAGGTGCAGGAGGAGGAGCTGAAGGCTCGAGAATACATGGTTGCCGGTCATGAAACTGAGCTGGAGCAATCAGCGTGGGAGCAGGCCGTGGAGCGCGACCGCCTGGTGAAGCTGAAGGAGGAGGTGGAGGCGGAGAAGGCCTGGCTGGAGGCCAAGCCAAAAGTTCTTGCCAAAGACCATGTTGCTTTTGATTCCCTCGAGGAGAGGTCCCGCAAGGCGTTGCGGGATCTCTACGGGAGGGGGTTGAAGAAGCCATTGGTGACTGCTGAGAAGGGCCCTGCTGAGCTGCTCCCGCAGCTTGTCATGGTGCTCGAGGGCGTCGTTCTTGGGTTTGGCCCCATGGTGGAAGGAGAGGCCCGCGTGCTCTCCGCCTCGGCCGTGACCCGCGTGTTCAGCCACCTCCATCTTCGTGACCCCAACTTCGACTTCAAAGCCTTGCTTGAGCCTATGGACCTGGAGCGCTGCGCTGCCGCCGCCGAAGCCGTGAAGGGCCAGGTGGAGGCCCTGCTGCGGAAGTTCCTTGCCATCAACCCCGAGCCTGCGGCCGATGATGCCGCCGAACCTGTGGCCACGAGTAAAGGCAAAGGCGACGGTGACGTTTTCGACAACGGGGCACCCCTCACGGGCGACGGCGACGCTCAAGGCTGAAGAAGAAGCTTGTTGGTGGTGTTTTGCGTCACCTTATCTCCTGTAACATGTATTGTGCCTCGTGGAGGCGTTAAAACTTATGTGTTCTACACCTTTTAAGAGACAATGTTTCTTGTAATAATTTTCTAGGATTTTGTGATTTCCTTCCCGTTTGCTTTAATGTTCTGCGTTGGCAGGGACCGGCCCCGCGCGTTCCTCAAACGCCGTTGGGTCATTCGGATCACCAGGAGGAGACCAAGGGGTGAGGGGCTACGTGACTAGTTAGGCTCCTGAGTCGCGATGCTGATGAGTCCCCTTTGACGTACAAACAGCCCTCGGGAAGGAAATGTGAGAGTAGGCCTTAACGTCCCACGTCGGCAGGGCCCGGCCCTACGCATACCTCAGCCACTGTTGGGTCGTCTGGATCGCTAGGACGAGACAAAGGAGTGATGGGCTACGAACAGACCTCCATACCTTTCCTCATCGAGATCCCGCTCGGGAGGGGGGCGCGACAACCAAGTTCGGGGGGCCTGGCAGGGTGGCGTATGCTAGGCGCGACCTGAGCGTAGCCCCCGTGCCCAGCCCCCTCGCGTGACTCTTCCGAGGGAAAAGTGTTGCGATGGGGCTAGACACTGAGCCTGGCAGCTCCCTGAGGTTGATGCGGCCATGGGGACGCCCCCAGTTGTTTATCACCAGCGCGGAGCATGGCGCTTCCGCACTTGCACGAGCATAGCCGCTCCTCGACAGTGTCGACTGGCAGTGCGGAGCATGGTGCTTCCACTGGTGCGTGGGTGGGGGCCCCTCTAAGTGGAGCCCCCGGGGCGTGTACAGCCCCGCCCTGACACGTGGCTTTCATGACAGGGCTAGAGGAGGTGTGTTTGGGCACTCGTGAGCTAGTGCGGGACTCACGAGGCCCTACCTCAAGGCGGGTTGTGCGCGAATTTGGTTCTTGACACTTGTGATGGCCCTGCGAGATGGTTAGACAACATGCGCCGAATGAATCTCCTGAGGTTATCACATGAGAAGGCGATACACCAACGACCCTAGGAGGTGACATGAACGGGGCCGGCCCGTCAGACAGAGCTCAGTTGTTGGGTTTATCGACGCTGCAGGGACGGACCCGAGCACAGACGCCCAGTCTTCTCATTTTTGATTACTCCATGCTATTATATTATCTATTTTGGATGTTATTGGGCTTATTTTTACACTTTCATCATATTTTTGGGACTAACCTATTAACCGGAGGGCCAGCCCAAATTCTTGTTTTTTGCCTATTTCGGTGTTTGGTTGAAAAGGAATATCAAACGGAGTCCAAACGGAATGAAACCTTCAGGAACGTGATTTTCTCAACGAACGTGATCCAGGAGACTTGGGGTGGGCGTCAAGAAACAAACGAGGCGGCCACGAGACAAGGGGGTGCCCACCCCCTGGGCGCGCCCTCCACCCACGTGGGCCTCTTGTTCTCCACCGACGTACTTCTTCCTCCTATATATATCCACGTACCCCCCAAACATCCAGGAGCACCACGAAAACCTAATTCCACCGCCGCAACCTTTTGTACCCTAGAGTTCCCATCTTGGGGCCTTTTCTGGAGCTCCGCCGGAGGGGGCATTAATCACGGAGGGCCTCTACATCAACTCCATGGCCACTCCGGTGATGTGTGAGTAGTTTACTTCAGACCTTCGGGTCCATAGCTAGTAGCTAGATGGCTTCTTCTCTCTCTTTGGATCTCAATACAAAGTTCTCCTCGATTCTCTTGGAGATCCATTCGATGTAATCTTCTTTTGCGGTGTATTTGTCGACATCCGATGAATTGTGGGTTTATGATCCAGATTATCTATGAACAATATTTGAATATTCACTAAATTATTTTATGTATGATTGGTTTATCTTTGCAAGTCTCTTGGAATTATCAGTTTGTGTAAGTGCATCTAGTGCCACCCCTAGTTGGTTTTGGAGTATTGACGACAAACCTAGTTGAGGGACTAATGTGTTTGTGAGAATTGCAGGATAACACAGGTAGAAGTCCCTCATTGATTCGGTTTTCCTACCAGAGATGACCCCTAAAAATGTATGAAGACACTGAAGTCAAAGGTGGTATGTGAAGACATTCACATTGAAGACTATGACAAGAGAAGACATCGCATGAACACTATGGAGAGCGAAGACTTAGATCTTTCATAGTTCTTTTTCTTCTTTGTTGAGTCATAGGAACCACCGTACTGTTAAGTGGGGTCCAAGAGAACCAGTCAGAATGACTGAAGTGATGCTTAACCAAAATCCTATGTCTTCGAGTGAAGACTATGAGAGCGAATCTTGTTCAGAGTTGGACAAGTCAGCTTTGCTTGTAGCCCAAGTAAAGTTGTCGTGTGTGTTTGAAATCTGACCGTTGGAACGCATGTCAGTTCCTTAGTGACCCAGGGTCATTTAGGACAAATCAGGTCGGGTTGCCTAGTGGCTATAAATAGCCCACCCCCTACAACCATAAACGGTTGGCTGCTCAGAGTTAATGTACGGCTTTTGTCATTTGAGAGCAACCCACCTCGAAGCCTTTGAGAGAGAATTCCTTGAGAGGATAAAGCCCTAACCACCCAGAGCCAAAGAGTGTTAGGCATCACTTAAGTCTTCTTGTCTGGGTGATCTGAAGACTTATTACACTTGAGGACTGTGAATCCTCCAGCCGGTTAGGCGTCGCGTTCTGAGCATCCAAGAGTCATTGTGGATCACCGGTGAACAAAGTCAGTGAAGGTTCGGAAGTCTACCTTGAAGACTTACCAGAGTGATTGGGCGAGGACTGGGTGTCCTTAGCTCAAGGGGAATAAGGTGAAGACGAGGTCTTCTGAGTTGAATCTCAGCCTCCCTAACCAGACGTACAGTTGTCACACCAACTGGAACTGGTCCAACAAATCATTGTCTTCAACGAGTCACTGGTTTCATCCTTCCCTTCCCTTTACTTACTGTTGGTCCTTGTGAAGTCATTGTACGATTGCATCACCATTTGGCTTCACTGAATGATTACTTGTTCAGATTGGCTTTACAATATCTTCCTACCTCATCCTCACTGCCTAGCTGCTATTAGTCATTGTACTTTCACTTCATTGAATACTTGACTATGGTTTGCCTAGTGTAGTCTACCTTCCGCTGCATGGTAATAGGTTTATTTCTATCGTTTGTTTTCGAAACTTCCATGTTTTGAAGACTTTCATAAAAATCACCTATTCACCCCCCTCTAGTCGATCACTAGCACTTTCAATTGGTATCAAAGCAAGGTACTCCCTTGTTCTGTGTGATTCGGTTTAACCACCTGGAGTTTTAGCTATGTCGACTGCAGGGATAATCAAAGTCTCCATTGTGTGCCCCGTCTTCGATGGAACTAAATATCCCTACTGGAAGAATAAGATGCGCATGCATCTTGAAGCCATTGATGTCGACCTATGGTATGTCGTCAAGAACGGCGTTCCCAAGGCTGGAGAAGGTGTCACTGCTGCTGATGCCAAGAAGTTCGTTCAACTGGACTCTACTGCCAAGAATATCATCTGTGGTCATCAGACCAAAGGACAATATGGCCGCGTGAGTGCTTTGGAAACATCTAAGCTAGTCTGGGACTGGCTCTCCAAGGTCAATGAAGGCGTCTCAACCCAGAGAGATCAGAGAATCAGTGTCCTTCGCAACCTCTTCAACCGCTTCAAGAGAAATGACAATGAGAATGTCCAGCTAACGTTTGATCGACTCACTGACATCACAAATGAGCTTCAAGCCCTCGGCGCTACTGAGATCACCAAGCATGAAGTCGTCAAGACACTCCTGAGATCACTTGACAGTTTGTTTGACACCCTAGCCCTGATGATTCAAGAATGTCCTAATTTCAAGACACTCGATCCGTCTGACATACTTGAAAGACTCAACACACACGAGTTTCAGCTTTCTAAGAAAAGAGACATCTACGGTCCCAACTATGGGCGAACTCGTGCCTTGAAGACAAAGGATGTCTCCTCATCTGAAGAAGAGTCTGACAGCAGTTCTGATGATCCTGAAGATTTTGGAAGGGAGCTTGCTATGCTTGTGAAGAAGTTCCAAAAATTCACCAAGAAGAAAGGCTTCAAAAAGTCTTCACGATCAAGCTCAAGGAATGATGAAGCTTCTGCTCATGACTACAAGAAGAGAACATGTCATAAGTGGAAGAAACCTGGTCACTACATCTCTGAGTGTCCACGGTGGGACAATGAGAACAAAAAGAAGAAGAAGAGCAAGGAATATGACTTTGACGACAAGAAGAAGAAGAAATACTCAAAATCTTCTTCCAAGTCTTCCTCCAAGTCTTCATCACACAAGAAGAGCTCATCTGGCAAGGCACATGCGTTTGTTGGCAAGGAAATGGACTCTGAGGATGAGTCCGCTTCTAAGGAGGCAGAGGTGGAGTCTGAGGAGGAGTCCGATTCTGGCGTTGCATGTCTAGCTACAGCATACGTTGCCAAGTCCATCTTCAACACTAAAGACAATGACTTCATCCCCGACACTGATGCAAATGACAAGGACTACTCTACTCCTTCCTACTGCTTCATGGCACGTGGTGCCAAGGTAAACACACACACTACTCACTATCAAACATCCAGTGACGATGACTCTAATTGTCGTTCCAGACCCAGCTACAAAACACTTGCTAAAATTGCAACTGAACAACAGCAAACCATGGAATACATTCAAAAACTATTAGACAAAAGCGATGATCTGTTAGACGCTGAAATGACTCGATCTCAGTCCTTAATTGAAGACATAAAAATCTTCACGTTAAGTATGAGGAACTTGAAAGTCGTCATGAAACGCTCTCAACAGCTCATGAAAGGCTTTCCTATGATTATCTTCAAAGGAAGCAAGATCTTGAGAAATTGAGAGCGGCTCATGAAGATCTTCAAAAGGAAAACGAGTCACTTCACGCCGAACAGATCAGTTCAGCTCAGGAAGGATTTGAACCACCATGTCTTAAATGCATTGAGCGTGATAACGCTACTTCTGTTGCTGAATGCTCTACTGCTGCTACTGTTGCAATATCTTCAACTGTTGATGTGGAAACTAACTCCTCTGCTGAGGACACCACTGCTATTGCTGATGAGAATGCTAGGTTGAAGACACTGCTTGAAACAGGGATTTACAAAAGTCTCAAAGGGCATCAGACACTTTGTGATGTCCTCAAAAGGCAGATCCTGAACCGAAACCCTAGGAAAGAGGGTGTTGGGTTCGTAAGGAAAATGAATGCTGATGTCTCTTACTGGAAACCTGAGTAGTACCCCAAAACCACATGGGTTGCTGCAAAGGAACCTTCAGCAGATCCATCCACTCTATCTGGCTTCACTTGTGCTAACCCCATTATTATTGATGAATCCTTTGATGCAAACTATAAACTGTTTAAGAATCAGAATGGTGAAGTGTTTGCCAGGTACATTGGTACTAACTGCAGGAATGGACCGCCTATGAAGAAGATCTGGGTGCCGAAAAGGTGTTTGGAGAATCTTCCTGTGAATGTCATCATGACACCACAGGTGAAGAAGACAAACCCCAGACCACAGGCTTCATACGGTCCAAAGGCTTCATACAAACAGAGGACTCACCGGAGTCAAACTAACGCAAATGTTTTGCAGGGAAGCCATACTCAGGCCTATGAATATGAGGGCGGTCCTTTAAACCGCCATGTTCATAAGACCAAGAACTATTCTGCTTATTCTTATGAGTACTACTGTCCACTTGCAAGACATTTTACTAGGGCTCCAAAGCCAAAGTTCTCAGATGCTGCACTTAGACTCATTGCTTCGAAGCCACCCCTGAAGATGTGGGTGGCTAAGAAAGCTTAACTCTCTTTTGCAGGGAAAGGTCTCCAGGCGAAAACCAAAATCGTCTGACACTATTGCTGGGGACCTTAAACATCTTGTAGGGCGCAAGATCAAATGCCCAAATGGTCTTACTATGTACTTTGTTTCTAAATCGCTTGCAACTTGCCCTATCAGTCCTAATCTCAACCTAAGCTTTAATAATCCATTGGTTCGTCAAATGTTTTTGCTTCACAATTCTCTTCGTGAAGCCTATCCCCCTAACTGCACTATAGGGTACGACACCAGCTGCTTCAGAATGGATTATTGATAGTGGGTGTACAAATCACATGACTGGCAAGCGAAGCCTTCTCATGGACTCAACTTTACGTCCATCAGACAAAAGTCACATCACATTTGCTAACACTAGTAAAAGCAAGGTATTGGGTCTAGGTAGAGTTGCAATCTCAAAGGATCAACACATGGATAAAGTCATGCTTGTTGAATCCCTTGGTTTCAACTTAATGTCTGTTTCAATGCTTTGCGATTTAAACATGATTGTGATGTTCGGAAAATATCGTTGCCTTGTACTAATGGAATCTGACAAGTCTCTAGTGTTTGAAGGGTATCGAAAAGATGATTTGTATGTGGTAGATTTCTCAGCAGGACCACAACTTGCAGTATGTCTTCTAGAAAAAGCTTCTGAATGCTGGCTCTGGCATCGAAGGCTAGGGCATGCTGGCATGAGGAACCTCCACACCCTTGCAAGGAAGAAGCATGTCATAGGCATCGAGGGCATCAAGTTCAAGAAGGATCACTTATGCGGTGCTTGTGAAGCAGGAAAGATGACGAGGGCCAAGCATCCCTCGAAGACAAGCATGACAACGACTCAACCCTTCGAACTGCTACACATGGATCTTTTTGGCCCCACTCATTACTCAATTCTTACTACTACTGCTTGTCTCTATGGCTTTGTCATTGTTGATGATTATTCAAGATATACTTGGGTGTATATAATCCTTTACAAGACTGAAGTGCAGGATGTCTTCAGACGCTTCGCCAATCGAGCAATGAACAACTATGGCGCCAAGATAAAGCACATCAGAAGTGACAATGGCACTGAATTCAAGAACACTAGCCTTGATACATATCTTGATACTTTGGGCATCACACATGAATTCTCAGCTCCATACACGCCACAGCAGAATGGCGTCGTCGAACGCAAGAACAGAACACTTATTGAGATGGCTCGAATGATGCTTGATGAATATAAGACTCCAAGAAAATTCTGGCCTGAAGCCATTGACACTGCATGCCATATCATCAACCGTGTTTATCTTCACAAGCTTCTGAACAAGACATCCTATGAGCTCCTTACTGGCAAGAAGCCAAATGTCAGCTACTTCAGAGTATTTGGCGCTAAGTGCTGGATCAAGGATCCACATCACACTTCAAAATTTGCACCAAAAGCACATGAGGGTTTTATGCTTGGATATGGAAAGGATTCGCACTCCTATAGAGTCTTCAATCTCTTTCATTACAAAGTGGTTGAAACAGTGGATGTGCGGTTCGATGAAACTAATGGCTCACAAAGAGAGCTGCTGCCAAATGTGCTAGATGAAGTTCCATCCAGTGAATCAATTAAACTTATGGGAACTGGAGAAATCATACCTTCTGAAGCTCAACCTGAAGAAGAACTCATCATCTCCGCACCTGAACAACCTGAAGATAATGCTCAGCCTGAAGACAATCCCTCTAACAATGACAATGATCAGCAAGAGCAAAATCTTCGTCCTATACATCCTCGTGTTGCAAATGAAGTGCAGATTGAGAGAATAATTGATAGCATCAATGCACCAGGTCCACTCACTCGTTCAAGGGCAACTCAGCTAGCAAATTTCTGTGGGCACTTCGCATCCGTCTCAATAACAGAACCCAAGAAAGTTGAAGAAGCCTGCATGGAACCTGAATGGATTCAAGCTATGCAAGAAGAGCTTCAACATTTTGAGCTGAATAATGTATGGGAACTGGTTAAGCGTCCTGATCCTCGGAAGCACAATATAATAGGAACCAAATGGATATGTCGCAACAAGCAAGATGAGCATGGTCAAGTTGTCAGAAACAAAGATCGTCTCGTTGCTCAAGGATACACTCAAGTTGAAGGGATTGACTTCGATGAAACATTTGCTCCTGTGGCTAGACTTGTAGCCATACGCATACTGCTGGCCTATGCAAATCATCATAACATACTTCTGTATCAAATGGATGTGAAGAGCACTTTTCTCAATGGCAAGATTGAAGAAGAAGTGTATGTCGCACAACCACCTGGCTTTGAAGATCCAAAACATCCTGACATGGTATACAAGCTCAACAAGGCACTGTATGGCCTCAAACAAGCCCCTCGGGCTTGGTATGACACACTCAAAGACTTCCTGAAGAGCAAAGGCTTCAAATCTGGTTCCCTCGACCCCACTCTCTTCACGAAGACATATGATGGTGAACTGTTTGTGTGCCAAATATATGTGGATGACATTATCTTCGGCTGCACCAATCAGAAATACAGTGAAGAGTTTGGATATATGATGCAAGAGCAATATCAGATGTCCATGATGGGTGAGCTGATGTTCTTCCTTGGTCTTCAAATACGTCAGCAACGCAACGGCATCTTTATATCTCAAGAGAAGTATCTCAAAGATTTCCTGAAGAAGTTCGGTATGCAAGACTGCAAAGGTTTCACAACGCCAATGCCAGCCAAACATCATCTGGGTCCCGACGACAATGGCAAAGAGTTCGATCAAAAGGTATACCACTCCATGATTGGTTTCTTACTTTATCTATGTGCATCTCGGCCAGATATTATGCTTAGTGTTTGCATGTGTGCTCGATTCCAAGCGGCACCAAAGGAATCGCATCACTTAGCTGTGAAGCAAATTCTTCGATATTTGGCTTACACCCCAACTCTAGGATTATGGTATCCAAAGGGCTCAGAGTTTGATCTGGTTGGTTTCTTGGATGCTGATTATGCTGGTGACAAGGTGGATCGCAAGTCCACATTAGGAACATGTCATTTTTTGGGACGATCACTTGTCTATTGGTCTTCAAAGAAGCAGAACTATGTATCTCTCTCTACTGCTGAATCTGAATACATTGTTGCTGGATCTTGCTGCGCTCAGCTTCTGTGGATGAAGCAAACACTCAAAGACTATGGCATTCATCTAAAGCAAGTGCCACTCTACTGCGACAACGAAAGCGCCATCAAGATTGCCAACAACCCAGTTCAGCACTCGAAGACAAAGCACATCGAAATTCGTCATCACTTTCTCAGAGATCATGTTGTGAAGGAAGATATTGATATCATACATATTGATATCATACACGTCAACACTGAAGAGCAATTGGCAGATATCTTCACCAAGCCCTTGGATGAGAAGAGATTTTGCAAGTTACGGTGTGAGCTAAATATCTTGGAATCCTCAAATGTCTGTGATCAGGCACACATCCTAACACTTATGCATATTGATGACTTAGATGTGCAACACACGAAGTAAAGTATATCTTCAATCAATGAAGACATACATTCTAAGTGTGAATACATTAATGTGGAATTTGACTTCGGAGCGCCACGATAATTGTGCGCCGTGTCTGGGTCTAATACTTCCTATACGGTGGGTAACGCCACCACCAAATTTCTGTTTGAAGTGTTTCACTCATGGCGTTACATTTGCTAATGTCTTCACATTTGGTTTGGTCTTCATTCAACACTTGTCTCATGATTATCTTCAACTATGTTGATTTGATTGTCTTTTTCACATATATATATATACATAGTGTTTTGTCCTCTACAGCATTCACTTATAGCTATGTCTTCTTGTTGAATCTTTTGAACTAAGTGAATATGATCGGACCCTAACCTCTCTATGCTTTCTATCTCAAACTCTATCTCTCCAAATCAAGTGCATTCTATTAAAACTGTCGAATGTCTTCTCTGCGTCCTTGTCAGCAGAAGATACAGAGACAAACATTAAGTCTGTTTTCAATGCCAATTCCTTCACCTGAAACCCAGGGAAGTGGGAACGACCACCCGACAATCCAGGCGTGCGTGGGAACGTGGAACAACCTCCGATAGGTTGCATGATGGCCACGTGTTCTTCAAATGTGAATTGCTAGGGCACCTGTGTAATAACAATGTGCTGTCCCTGTCCCTATAAATACATGCCTCACCACAGTCATTATCCTTCTTCCACTCTCGCACGAACCCTAGCGCCACCGCTAGCCCTCGACGACACCGGCGACGAAGCGCTTAGCTGCCGCGACCTCTCCGACGCCGTCTTCACGCCGGCCGCGGACATCGTCTTCTCTGCCGTCGCCGTAGGTGTCCTCCGTCGCCAAGTTAGGGCACGGACGATCGAACTGCTCGGCCTCCTCTTCCACTCCGTCTAGCAGTTTCTTGTGTGGTAAATAAAACTCCCTTTTTACGGCCTCTTTGATCCTATAGATTCGTCACTTTCTACCACAAGCAGTTTCTGTTCACACAAGTTGGATTCACTTCATACTGCATCTCATATTATGCCTAGTATGTTCACTTATGCTTCACAAAGTAGTTAGATTCCTCACTTGTACTGATCTGTGGATTCGTACAAATCTGGAACCAACTCCTTATCTATGAGTGAATGTCTTCGCACGATGAGGTCAATGTCTTCTAAACTAATTTATCTTCAAAATCTTCTCAGAATGCATATGACCTCTTCCCCTTCCCTCGCACCTTAATGCTGTCACAGGTACATGTCCGTGGGAGAATCCCTTGGTTCTCATAGTCTGTATTCATTTGCAGAATTCTTACAGCATCACATAAATTCTCCCGAAGCCAGTTCCTGTTTGTCCAGCAAGCGAAAGCCCTTGAAGCCTTTGAACGTATTGAAGCCATTCAGTTTAAAGTTCATGGCTGCAGAGAAATCAGCAAGGAAGGGTGGCAGAAAGCGTCGAGGTGAGACATCAAGAGATCTGCCCGATGACCTCTCAGAACTGTACAAGACAGATCCAGAAGAGGATTACAATCAGCGCAAGACACGAATCCAATGGATTCAACGATATTGGGCAGAACAGTGGTTCGAGTACAGATTGGTGACAAAGGAATATGCTGAAAAGAATGCCATCAAGCGACCATGGGGAGACATCCTATACAAAAATCTTCAACCCAGGTCTAGAGATGAAGCCATTGAACAAGGCTTCTATCCCTGCATGGTCCGTGGACCACAGCCTGCGGATGCTGACCCATCGTCACTGCTCTGGTGTCGTGACGACAATCTGTTCAAGCGCAACTTCTAGTTTGCCCAGAATTCGGCGAAACAGAACAAGAAGTCATTGGTACTAGACTTCAACCCTGGTCCCTCTGCTCCCCGTGTAGATGGCACCCGCGATACCGAAGCCAATGTCGTCGGTCCGTTCTACAACCTGGATGGCCTCATCACTCACATCTCTGTTCAAGGTGCCAAAGTGGATCATTCTGATGATGATGCTGACATTGATGAAGCCCCAGCTCCTACTCCAAAGCCGCAGAAGTCAAAGCTGCCTAAAGCTTCAAAGCCTGCCTCAGCACCAAAAATCTCACAGGCGAAGCCACTGGCTACTGCACCTCCTAAAGACAGTGTGCAGTCTGAAGATCTGTCACGCATCTCCAAGCCCCCGAGAGTCAAGATGCCTCTGCCACATACCAGCCAAGAACTGACTGTTGCTGCTATTCTGCGCAACGATACCATTGATCTATCCAGTGATGAAGATCTTGCAGATGACGCTCTTGAGCAACTGATCAAGAGCAAAGAAGAAGCAGAAATCTTCAACAATTTGCCTCTCTTTGACGTGGCAATCATCCACGACTTCATCGATGAGTGGTTTGACACGCCCAACCTTCGCTTTGAAGATCTGCAACTTCCCATTGGCCTCAGTGTCGCTTTCCATGGTGCCATTGCTTCAGAGTTAGCTATGGCCCAGCGCATCGTTGAACTGAAGCAGAAGATTGACTTTGAGAAAGCTCAGTTCAAGAAGCATATGGCCAAGCTCAGTGTGCAAGAGGTCAAGAACTTCAAGATCATGCTGCACGAGCTCAAAGAAGCCTTTCTCAAGAAGTGTGAAGAAGCTCAAGGTTCTCGTGAGCGCATGAAGAGCCTGGCTGACAAGTGTGTGCAAGCCTACAATGAGGCTGAGAAGCGCAAGGCTCTTGGGCGTCCTGGCATTGACCCCAGGATGGCTGCAAAGCAGAAGAAGAAGAAGACCGCTATGGCTAAACCCGACGCACCAAGGCAGGAAGCACATCCCATTGTCTTCCCAACCAGCATGACTGGCTCGAAGCCAAAGGCCAGGTCTACCGCTTCAGACCTGAAGAAGACGAGGACAGCTGAGGCTAATGCCAGAAAGAGGAAACATCCTGAAGCCTCTGCTGCTGTTCCCTCCAAAAAGAAGCACAAGACCAAGAAGGAACGGGTTGCTCCCACAGAGCCCTTAATTGTTGAACCTATCTCCATGGTTCGTCCTGCCGCTGAACATCAAGAGCGCCAACTGACTGTCCATGAGCCTGCTTTCATAGAGGCTCATGAAGCTGAAGACATACCGGCAGCTGATCCCACCGCTGCTGAAGACATTGGTCATCATGACCATGTGGAAGATGATGTAGTTCTTCCTCAGATTGAGCACCAATAGGTATCATCGCATGTGCTTACGCACAGTGAACTCATCAGCATTGGTCGTCCTCTGACGCCAATTGCTCAGGATGCAACATGAGCTGATCACCCACAACAACAACAAGTCACACCACCCCGGCAAGAAGAAGAAGATGACTTTGAGGCCCAGCCAACTCCATCTCCAAAGGCGCCGCCTGCGTTACGCAGGCTTCGCAAAGGACCAAGGTCTCAAGTCTTCGAGTCTGAAGCTAAAATTGCTGAAGACATTCCGGCTACATCAGCCGATGACACCCAAGAAGAAGAACGTGTTCCTACTCCCCCAACTACTGAAGAAGCTGTTCTCGAGGAGAACGTGTTTGTGCCCGACCCTCCAGCTCATCAAGTGGAGGTAGAAAATCTTGAGGCTGCCACCACCAACACCAATGAAGCCACTGACGTTGTCATGGCTGAACAAAATGTGGAGCCTGCACCAACCCAAGAACCAGAAGTCAGCAAAGCCAATGATACTACTGCTTCTGTTCCTGCACCTGCTGCTGGTCCTCAGTTTGACTATCATATTGAGCACAGGCCTCAGGTACAGAAGCCAATGCCAAGGTTGCCCAGGTTTCCAGGTCCTGCAACGGCACCTAGATCCTTCAATGTCAACGGCTTCAAAGTAGACAACACCTTCTTCAATAGCTCCAAGAACCCCTACTCAAGGGAACGAATATCTTCTGATCGGTTCTGGAGCTATCCGCAATAAAGCTATTACTCCTGCATTCTGTACAATCAAGGTCGCATCTTCCCACATATGTGTCTTGACACCGAAGCAATAGCTCATCTGCCCTGTCTGGAAGAAGCTTTGGATTGCTTCAAAGAGGTTGGATTGTTGCCCTTCATCATCGACCAATAGCACTGGAATGAAGAGTTGCTACTCCAATTTTATGCCACACTTCACATACGTGATTACAACAGAGATCCGAAGACTTGGGTCCTGGAGTGGATGACAGGAAATGTTCATCACGAAGCCAAAGCCTTTGATATCATTGAGCTCACTGGTCTGCCCACTCCTGGAGATCTCTATGAACCTGGATGTCAACTTCACAGTGAAGCTATGGAAAGCATCTTTCAGAGGCCTGAACCGAACATGAGTCAGATGCTCAGAATGATGAAGCCTTTGCCACAAGATGCTGCATATCCTAAGGAGTTCTTTGTTGAAGACCTTGACTATCTGCCAAGGACTATCTATCACATTATAAGGCGAACTCTCTGGCCCATCAAAGGACATTCTCCGCATGCAAAGCTGGAAGGTGCAATGAAGACTTTGGTCTTCTATATTCTTCATGGCAAATGCTTCAATACACAAGACTTGTTCATACGCCAACTTGCTGCATCAGGATCTGATCTTTTTGGCTTGAAGTTCTATGCTCCATGGATAATGCGTCTGATTAAACTCCACTCAGCTATCTCATATCAGCCATCTGCTCGCAATCATCGGATCTTTCTGCCTGATGTGGATATGTCCGTTGAAGCCATTTATCCTGAGCCTGCCAAGGAACCTCTCAGTCTTCAGAATGCGGAGCATCAAAGTTTCACTCAAAACATTGAAGGAGTTGAAGCAGTCACTCGTGTTTATGCTCTGGCAGGTACTACACGTGCACCTCATCGTGCTCTTACTGAAGCCACTGAAAGCACTATTGCCCAACGACCCAAGAAGCGATCTCATGATCTCAATGACCGAGAGCTTCTGGTTGCTCTTCATCAGAAACAGGATAGGCATCTTGACTGGCTGAAGCGCCAAATGCAAAGCCTCTTGGTGGATGTCAACCGCATTCGCAATCTTGCCACCAAGAATGCCTTTTGTAGCCCATGAAACTTGTCGGCGTACATGGAAAGGGCTGACGCTTATGTGTCCTGAGGATGATCTTCAAGAGGATGGCTTCTCTGAACGTTTCAAGTTTGACTCCACACCTCCCAGAAGGGCTGTGCTGCGACGAACCCCATCTCTTGAAGACTCTGAGTTTTCTTCCTCTGCGGCAACTGTGAATGCCAGAGTGATCGAGGACGAAGATGATGCCACTTCACCGCCCCCTACTTCTACACGCCTCGACACTGCCCCAAGTTCTTCTGCACCGCCGAACACCATCGACGACCCTGCTGCCTCACCTACTCTTCATGGGAACGAGTATATGCTCTATGTCTTCAAACCTTTTTGGTCCTCACTGACAAAAGGGGGAGAAGCTTATGAGTTTGATAGTCTTCAAGCGGGTCCGTATGGGCGGTTACTTTATGTTTTTCCTAGTGTTTACAACTCTTGTTTTGATACATTTGGTTCTTTGAGTTGTAACACTTAAACTCGATGGTCGTTTGCTACTTATTTGCTATTTTGTGATGCGATGATAAATTCCGCATGTGCGACGATAAATTCCGCACTTAGATCATTTTGCAGACGTCCATTTTTCATTATGCATGTTCATTATCTTCACATACCTTTCATGTGTGATGAATTGTCATCATAAGTTGAAGAGGATCTCCACAAGTACAACCTGCCATGTGCATTTGCATTCCAAAAGCAAATTACTTATATGCACATCTTCCAGGGGAGCCCTTGCAACTTATGAAGACAATTCCTTATCCTTTACAATTTCACATATTATATCCCCCGTTGAAAACTTCAACTAGTTTGTCATCAATCACCAAAAAGGGGGAGATTGTAAGTGCATCTAGTGCCACCCCTAGTTGGTTTTGGAGTATTGACGACAACCCTAGTTGAGGGACTAATGTGTTTGTGAGAATTGCAGGATAACACAGGTAGAAGTCCCTCATTGATTCGGTTTTCCTACCAGAGATGACCCCTAAAAATGTATGAAGACACTGAAGTCAAAGGTGGTATGTGAAGACATTCACATTTAAGACTATGACAAGAGAAGACATCGCATGAAGACTATGGAGCGCGAAGACTTAGATCTTTCGTAGTTCTTTTTCTTCTTTGTTGAGTCATAGGAACCACCATACTGTTAAGTGGGGTCCAAGAAAACCAGTCAGAATGATTGAAGTGATGCTTAACCAAAATCCTATGTCTTCGAGTGAAGACTATGAGAGCGAATCTTGTTCAGAGTTGGACAAGTCAGCTTTGCTTGTAGCCCAAGTAAAGTTGACGTGTGTGTTTGAAATCTGACCGTTGGAACACGTGTTAGTTCCTTAGTGACCCAGGGTCATTTCGGACAAATCAGGTTGGGTTGCCTAGTGGCTATAAATAGCCCACCCCCTACAACCATAAATGGTTGGCTGCTCAGAGTTAAAGTACGACTTTTGTCGTTTGAGAGCAACCCACCTTGAAGCCTTTGAGAGAGAATTCCTTGAGAGGATAAAGCCCTAACCACCCAGAGCCAAAGAGTGTTAGGCATCACTTAAGTCTTCTTGTCTATGTGATCTGAAGACTTATTACACTTGAGGACTGTGAATCCTCCAGCCGGTTAGGCGTCGCGTTCTGAGCATCCAAGAGTCATTGTGGATCGCCGGTGAACGAAGTCTGTGAAGGTTCGGAAGTATACCTTGAAGACTTACCAGAGTGATTGGGCGAGGACTGGGTGTCCTTAGCTCAAGGGGAATAAGGTGAAGACAAGGTCTTCTGAGTTGAATCTCAGCCTCCCTAACCAGACGTACAGTTGTCACAGCAACTGGAACTGGTCCAACAAATCACTGTCTTCAACGAGTCACTGGTTTCATCCTTCCCTTCCCTTTACTTACTGTTGGTCCTTGTGAAGTCATTGTACGATTGCATCACCATTTGGCTTCACTGAGTGATTACTTGTTCTGATTGGCTTTACAATATCTTCCTACCTGATCCTCACTGCCTAGCTGCTATTAGTCATTGTGCTTTCACTTCATTGAATACTTGACTATGGTTTGCCTAGTGTAGTCTACCTTCCGCTGCATGGTAATAGGTTTATTTCTATCATTTGTTTTCGAAACTTCCATGTATTGAAGACTTTCATAAAAATCGCCTATTCACCCCCCCCTCTAGTCGATCACTAGCACTTTCAGTTTGGTTTGGCCTACTAGATTGATCTTTCTTGCAATGGGAGAAGTGCTTAGCTTTGGGTTAAATCTTGCGGTGCTCGATCCAAGTGACAGAAAGGGAAATGACATGTATTGTATTGTTGCCATCGAGGATAAAAAGATGGGGTTTATATCATATTGCATGAGTTTATCCCTCTACATCATGTCATCTTGCTTAAGGCGTTACTCTGTTCTTATGAACATAATACTGTAGATTCATGCTGGATAGCGGTCGTTGTGTGGAGTAATAGTAGTAGATGCAGAATCGTTTTGGTCTACTTGCCGCGGACGTGATGCCTATAAACATGATCATACCTAGATATTCTCATAATTATTCGCTTTTCTATCAATTGCTCGACAGTAATTTGTTCACCCGCCGTAATACTAATGCTATCTTGAGAGAAGCCACTAGTGAAACCTATAGCCCCAGGGTCTATTTTCCATCATACAAGTTTCCAATCTATTTTATTTTGCTTTATTTACTTTCAATATATATCATAAAAATACCAAAAATATTTGTCTTACTATTATCATCTCTATTAGATCTCACTCTTGCAAGTGGCTGTGAAGGGATTGATAACCCCTTTATCACGTTGGTTGCGAGGTTCTTATTTGTTTGTGTAGGTACGAGGTGACCCGCGCATGGTCTCCTACTGGATTGATACCTTGGTTCTCAAAAACTAAGGGAAATACTTACGCTGCTTTACTGCTCAACCCTTTCCTCTTCAAGGGAAACCAACGCAGTGCTCAAGAGGTAGCAAGAAGGATTTCTGGCTCCGTTGCCGGGGAGATCTACGTCAAGTCAATACATACCAAGTACCCATCACAACTCTTATCCTTCGCATTACATTATTTGCCATTTGCCTCTCATTTTCCTCTCCCCCACTTCACCCTTGCCATTTTATTCGCCCTCTTTTCCTTTCGCCCTTTGTTCCCGTTCTCCTTCTATTTCCCAATTTGCTCTTTTGCCCGTTTCTTGTTTGCTTGTGTTGGATTGCTTGCTTGTGACGATGGCTCAAGATAATACTAAATTGTGTGACATTGCCAATACCACCAATAATTATTTTATTAGCACTCTGATTGCTCCTCTTACCGATGCTGAATCTTGTGAAATTAATACTACTTTGGTGAATCTTGTCATGAAAGATCCGTTTTCTGGCCTTCCTAGTGAAGATGCCGCTACCCATCTAAACAACTTTGTTGATTTGTGTGATATGCAAAAGAAGAAAGATGTGTACAAAGATATTGTTAAACTTAAGCTATTTCCGTTTTCTCTTAGAGATCGTGCTAAAGCTTGGTTTTCGTCTTTGCCTAAAAATAGCATTGATTCCTGGAATAAGTGCAAAGATGCTTTTATCTCTAAGTATTTTCATCCCGCTAAGATCATCTCTCTTAGAAACGATATTATGAATTTTAAGCAACTTGATCACGAGCATGTTGCACAAGCTTGGGAGAGGATGAAATTAATGATGCATAATTGCCCTACTCATGGTTTGAATCTTTGGATGATTATACAAAATTTCTATGCCGGATTGAACTTTGCTTCTATAAATCTTTTAGATTCGGCCGCAGGAGGCACTTTTGTGGAAATCAATTTAGGAGAAGCTACCAAACTCCTAGATAATATTATGGTTAATTATTCTCAATGGCACATGGAAAGATCTACTAGTAAAAAGGTGCATGCAATTGAAGAGATTAATGTTTTGAGTGGAAGATGGATGAACTTATGAATTTTTTTGCTCATAAGAGTGCTCGTACTGATCCAAATGATATGCCTTTGTCTACTTTGATTGAGAATAATAATGAATCTATGGATGTGAATTTTGTTGGTAGGAACAATTTTGGTACTAACGCGTATAGAGTTAATTTTAATTCTAGGCCATTTCCTAGTAATTCCTCTAATAATTATGGTAATTCCTACAACAATTCTTATGGAAATTATAATAAGATTCCCTCTGATTTTGAATCTAATATAAAAGAATTTATTAGTTCGCAAAAGAGTTTCAATGCTGTGATTGAAGAAAAATTGCTTAAGATTGATGAGTTGGCTAGGAACGTGGATAGAATTTCTCTTGATGTTGATTCTTTGAAACTTAGATCTATTCCACCTAAGCATGATATCAATGAGTCTCTCAAAGCCATGAGAATTTCCATTGATGAGTGCAAAGAAAGAACCGCTAGGATGCGTGCTAAGAAAGATTGCTTTGTGAAAGCGTGTTCTTCTAGTTTTCATGATAATAAGGATGAAGATCTTAAAGTAATTGATGTGTCCCCTATTAAATATTTGTTTTTCAATATGAATCTTGATAATTATGGGACTGGAGATGAGTCAACTTTAGTTAGAAGGCGTCCCGAAAATTCGGAGTTTTTAGATCTTGATGCTAAAATTGTTAAAATTGGGATTGAAGAGGTCAAAACTTTAGATAGCAATGAACCCACTATCTTGGATTTCAAGGAATTTAATTATGATAATTGCTCTTTGATAGATTTTATTTCCTTGTTGCAATCCGTGCTAAATTCTCCTCATGCTTGTACTAAAAAATAAAGCTTTTACTAAACATATCTGTAATACCCCGAGACCGTTGCGCCAGGTGTCTTCCAGTTATTCGCTGTTGTTGCCTTGTAATTTGTTGGCGTGTCATGCATTTCATATCATGTCATCATGTGCATCGCATTTGCATACGTGTTCGTCTTATGCATCCGAGCATTTTCCCCGTTGTCCGTTTTGCAATCCGGCGCTCCTATGTCCTCCAGCGCCTTCTTTTGCCTCTTTTTGTGTGTGAGTGTTGAACGTTCTCGAATTGGACCGAGATTTGCCAAGCGGCCTTGGTTCACTACCGGTAGACCGCCTGTCAAGTTTTGTGCCATTTGGAGTCTGTTTGATACTCCAACGGTTAACCGAGGAATTGCAAAGGCCTCGTGTGTGTTGCAGCCCAACACCCCTTCAAAGTGGCCCAAAACCCATCGAAAACCCTTCCATCCTCTCGGTCCTTCGATCACGATCGCGTGGCCGAAAACCGCACCTCTTTTGGACTCTCCTAGCTCCCTCCACCTATATATATGTGTCTTCCCTCGAAAATTCGCGGACAAACCCTAACCATCTCCCTCCTCGCGCCGCCGGACATGTCCTTCCGCGCCGGCCAATCACACCGCGCCACGTCACCCCGCCGACGCTCCCCTCCTTTCACAGCACGCCACTTGTCCCCGCCGTCCTTCCACCGCCGCCGCGGCCCGCCCGAGCCGCGACCGGGCCCGAGCGCCCGAGCCCCCACGCCGGCATCACCTCGCCGCCTCCTCATCGCTCGCTCTGCCTCGTCTTCTCGCCCGGCTAGCCGGAGCTCCGCCGCCGGCGACCCAAGCCAGTGCTCTGTCGCTGCGCCCCGCCCTTGCGTCCTTCCCTTTCCCCGTTCTCCCCCTCATGCCCTCTCTGTCTCTCTCGCAGGGAGCCTCCATGGCGCGCAGAGCTCGGCGCCCCGCTCATGGCCCCTTCTAGCCACCGGATCCAAGCCAGCGCCGCCCAGATCCGGAGGGAGTATGTCTCTCGTGCTCCATTCCCGGCCTCCACGCTCGCCGGCGTCTTCAACCTCCGGCCGGGATGGCCCTGTCCAACCTCAGCCTGGACGGCATCGTCCACCGAACCAAACCCAGCGCCGTGTCCCGCTCCGTCTCGTCCCCGCACCATGAGATCCACTTTGTCCGAGGTTGTTTTCTGCTAAGTCCCCAGGAAATCATATCATATATGCATCTTGTGATCACCATAACTCCATGAATAATGCTCCGTTTTGCATGTACGATATATTAAAATGTTCATTGAGAGATGATATTCATTTCATTCCATTGCACCATGCTTGTTTGAGTCCATCTTGATACCCTAATGACTGTTGCAAGAGTGCTTCATAATGTTAGGTGCTGTTTCTTATCAGTTTATGAGCATTTGTCATTTTTGCCATGATTATTGTGTGTTGCATATGAGCTTGAGCCCTACATGTGTTTTGGGCTATGTCATGCCATCTTTACAGGGGTGTATGCCATGTATTTTTGTGATCAATGTGGTGACTAGCACAAGAATGCAAAGTAGCTCTCGTGATATTGCTGATTTCAGAGACTTAGAATTTCACTAAGTCTTTGTCTACTGTTATTTTTATGCCATGTATTCATGTTGCTACAGAGTGATCCATGCCTCTTTTGAGCATGTTTAGTAAGCATGATTTTGAGATATTTTTATGCTCTATCTAGCCATGTCTTTGTTTGCAATTATGGAGTTCCCTAGCATGACACAATCTTGCTCTACTTTTGCTAAAAAATGTTCCTGGCAGATTGTTTACGTGTTAATCAATTTTGCCAAGGTTGTTGTAGTTGATCCGTGCATGCTATGAACTTGTTCTTGCTTTGCTTGACTTCAGGACCATGTCTTCTTGCTGGGTGCATTCTTAGTTTGTCATGCAATGCCTTGTGTTAGGTGCATCGAGCTCGCAAACATGCCTACGTAATTCTGTTTATGCCATGTCCATTTTTCTGCTAAGTCTGAAACTGTTAACGAAACTTGCTATGTTTACATGGGTGCCATCATATCTTATGTTCCTTTTTGCCTTATGGTCAGTAAGGGACTTTTGTTGTATTCTTTGAGTAGATTCATGCCATGCCTTGATTTGCCATGATATGTTCCTGTAGCATGTTGTTATCTTGCTCTAAACATTGCTTCCTGATGTTAATTCCTGGCATGTTGTTATTTTCACTAAGTCTGTGAACCTGTTATCTTTTGCACTTTTGCCTTGCTTGTTTGAACCATCTCTTCTGTGATTTAGCCATAGCTCAGTGTTCATATTTTGTCAAGCATCTTGAGTGGATCACTGCCATGTGCTTTGTTGTTATGTTGGAGTGCAGTAGCTTAGTATCTTGTTGCATTCTAAATGGCATCGTGTTGTTAATCGCAGAATTGTGCCATTATTGTTTTGCTCACCATTTCGAATCCATGCATCCGATTCTGGTGATCTTAATATCGATTTCGACCGAAATCAACTCATCTTTCCAGCGGCGCAATTGGTTTGCCAAGTTGATGCCTTGATAAAATTTTTCCTTCCGGAGCTCGCATATGCATTGCATATCACATCCCGCATATCATGCCATGTTTTGCATCATGTTGCTTGCACATTGCACGTGGTTGATTATGGTTTCCTTTGCTTGTGTTCTTTCCTTGGGTAGAGCTGGGAGACGATTTTGTGTTCGAGGAACCCGTTGAGTACGCTTACGAGGTTCAAGCTTTCGTCTTCTCGGAGAACTTTGTAGGCAAGATGACCATATCCTCGAAATCACTTCTATCTTTGCTTGCTCTTTTGCTATGCTGCGATACCTACCACTTGCTATATCATGCCTCCCATATTGCCATGTCAAACCTCTAACCCACCTTGTCCTAGCAAACCGTTGTTTGGCTGTTACCGCTTTGCTCAGCCCCTCTTATAGCGTTGCTAGTTGCCGGTGAAGATGGAGTTTGTTCCTTGTTGGAACATGGATATGTTGGGATATCACAATAACTCTTATTTAATTAATGCATCTATATACTTGGTAAAGGGAAGAAGGCTCGGCCTTATGCCTGGTGTTTTTTTCCACTCTTGCCGCCCTAGTTTCCGTCATACCGGTGTTATGTTCCTTCATTTTGCGTTCCTTACGCGGTTGGGTTATAATGGGAACCCCTTGACAGTTCGCCTGGAATAAACCTCCTCCAGCAAGGCCCAACCTTGGTTTTACATTTGCACTAACAACCTAGCCTTTTTCCCTTGGGTTTCCGGAGCCCGAGGGTCATCTTTATTTAACCCCCCCCTCCCCGGGCCAGTCCTTCTCTAAGTGTTGGTCCAACCTGAGCGATGTCCGGCGCCCCCTGGGAAACCAGGGTCTATGCCAACCCGACGTCTGACTCATCCGGTGTGCCCTGAGAACGAGATATGTGCAGATCCTATAGGGATTTGTCGGGACATCCGGGCGGCTTTGGTGGTCTTGTTTTACCATTGTCGAAATGTCTTGTAACCGGGATTCCGAGTCTGATCGGGTCTTCTTGGGAGAAGGAATATCCTTCATTAACCGTGAGAGCTTGTGATGGGCTAACTTGGGACACCCCTACAGGGTTATGAACTTTTGAAAGCCGCGCCCGCGGTTATGGGAAGATGGGAATTTGTTAATGTCCGGTTGTAGAGAACTTGACACTTAACTTAATTAAAATGCATCAACCGCGTGTGTAACCGTGATGGTCTCTTTCTGGCGGAGTCTGGGAAGTGAACATGGTTCTTGTGTTATGTTTGAACGTAAGTAGTTTCAGGATCACTTCTTGATCATTTCCAGATCACGACCGTGCTTTGCTTCTCTTCTCGCTCTCATTTGCGTAAGTTAGCCACCATATATGCTAGTGCTTGCTGCAGCTCCACCTCACCACCTTTTCCTACCCATAAGCTTAAATAGTCTTGATCGCGAGGGTGTCAGATTGCTGAGTCCCCGTGACTCACAGATTACTTCCAAAACCAGTTGCAGGTGCCGATGATACCGTGCAGGTGACGCAACCAAGCTGAAGGAGGAGCTCGATGAAGATCGTGTTTGTTGTGTTGTTTCAATTTCCATTTGATCAGTAGTGGAGCCCAGTCAGGGCAATCGGGGATCTTTTGCATTAGGGGTTGTCTTTCTTTATTTGGTTCCGTAGTCGGACCTTGATTGTATCTGGATGATGTAATGCTATATTTTTGTATTGTGTGAAGTGGCGACTGTAAGCCAACTCTTTATCTCTTTCTTATTCAGTACATGGGATGTGTAAAGATTACCCATCTTGCGACATGCCCACAATGCGGTTATGCCTCTAAGTTGTGCTCCGACACATGGGAGATATAGCCGCATCGTGGGTGTTATAAGTTGGTAATCAGAGCCTTCCCCGACTTAGGAGCCCCCTTCTTGATCAAATCGCTGGCGTTGTTGAGTCTAGAAAAAAGGTTTTGAGTCTTTTAGGATTATATATATCGGAGAGTAGGATTCTTTTTACTCCTCAGTCCCTTCTTCGCTCTGGTGAGGCTTCCTGACATAGAGTTTTGACTCTTCTCTTCTCAAATTTCACTAAAAAAATTCTTTAGGATCACGCGGGTATCTTGGAATCGTTTCAATGGTTTTGTGACGAGAACATTGTTCTTGGTGCCTCCTGACATTTAGAGGTTGTGGCAGTGTTTCGAGGTGTTGAGCTTCGAGGTGTTGTCGTCCAATTTTATCATTGAAGTTCTGGAATACCAGAGTTTCGCCGACATCAAAAATATCTTTTATGCAGTTGTTGGTGAGATAACCTCGATGCCACCCAGTACTGCCATAACTCGTATAACGGATGCTTTTTGAAGGTTGAGGTAAACAATTTCCAAAGTTTTCTTGGTTAGGTGTTGAAGGATGGATACAACTGGATGTAGGATTTGTTAGTTTTGGGTGAGATAATATGCTTCCCCTGTATCCCCAGCACCTGATTGCATAACCAGAAAGTTTCGGGAGTTTATAAGTGGAAATTCAAGTAGCTCTTAGGATATCTTTCCGTCAGATGTATGATATGAGATTGGGGTTCGACGTCTAGTGGTCCGCCTATCCACGGTTGGTTTTACAGTGGTCTCGTGTCTTAAAGAGTCCTTGGCTATACTGACTCGGGGACGCTTCGTATGTCATGTGCACTGCCTTGTACATGATGGTGCTGTACGATCGAGCCCGTGTGGGCCCCACCACGAAAACTTTGAACGAAATCTCTATCATATGTTTGTTCCGGCTTATTCTGCAAGCCAATCTTTATTTTGTTTTGAGTTGTGGTATTCGAGTTGCTTCGAAGTCAAGTGTTGATTCCATACCTTCCCTAAGCATATTTCTATGCGAATGTTAATCCTTCTTGATCATCAAGGTTGTCATCTCAATTCTATCTTCCAACCGACGTGCTTCTCTTCAAGTGGGTATGATCATTTCAACATCCACAAGATCACCTCTCGGTTTTCCGAATGTTGTTCGTTTCATCTATCCCCAAGTTTGCCTTTGTTTTCCCGCCCACCCACCCCTTTTTCTTCAAGGACTCAGATTTCCTATTCAACTATCATGTTATTGATGAGAAGTCTCTCCATTCCTTTCCGTCTATGTTCTTATCCGGTGATTCTCAGGAAGATACTAACGGAGCTTCAAGTTCATCATTCTTCGTTTCTTTTATCTTCACCAGTGGATTCAATTCAAGCTTTGTTGATCATATCCTTTTCCTCGTTCCAAATGCTTTCCCATGCCGGTGAACATCATAATCATTTCCCGCTTGCTTTTTAATTGTTCCAGAGTGCTGTAGATATCTCGAAGATTCATGTTTCCACTCTGCATTCGTTCAAGCTTCAAGTCATTTAATTCAACCGGCGCATTCTCTCGTTTAAACCGTTCAACGGTGTATCCTTCGAGTGAGCCCTAACGAACAGGTCTTTTCCCAGGATCTTACCTGACTCTTCTAATTTCACCGGAGTTACTCTCAAAATCTTTTTGAAGTTTGACGTAAGAATGAATTATCATCAGTCAAATGCCTTCTTCCAAGATCTTTCACATTATTTTCATCATTGGTTCAACCTTCCTAATTTCCATTCCAGAGTGCCTCAACAATTCATGGAGGAGTTTCTCATCGTCATTCTCAGCTTTTGGAGACCCAAGAAGATTTTTCCTCCATATCTTGCTTCCTTCTCTTCAAGATTCATGATTCTAGCTTGATGCCATCCTCTCATAATTGTTTTGATTATGAAAATTCTTTTCACCCATCCGGAGCATTTTATGAGTTGTTTCCATTTCTTTCCTCCAAAGGCTATCTTTTCAAATATTGTTCATTCTCAGCTTTCAACTATCGTTCTCCAAATCTTACTGGTGCATCATGCAAGTTTTTTATCTATTCAACTCACGATCTCCTCTTTCACTTGCATCTAAATTCTCTCACGCATCTTCGTTCATGTGCTAATTCTTCCCGGTGTTCCTTTATCTTTTCTTTGGTCATTTTAATTCTTACGGTTGTTCGACAAACATTTCTCTTCCTTGGTTATCATATCAATTCTTTTGTTGTTTCCAAATCCTACCGGTGGTTCGTTGAAGACCTTCTCAAGTTTGCGCTATATCTCTCTTAATCCTTTCAACGAGAATAAGTAGTTTGCCACATCCGTTTCTTGTCATCAATTTAAATTGGTGAAGGATAAGCATAATGTAATTCTTATTCTTGTTTCATCCAAACGATTCAATTCCTGTTTTCCGGAGTGGTTCATCATATCACATTCTCGGTTCGAGATGCTTTATCTTTTCTTCCGGTGTTCCAAGCTTCCACTTTATCTCGTCGCAAAGCTTCATCTAATCATTGCAAGGCTTCAACTTGTGCTTTGAACCTCTCCTTCCTTCCGCTTGATCATCCTTTTATTACCGGAGTTCTTCATGGAGGTTCTACATGATGGTTCAAAAAGGATTTAATTCCTTCTCGAAGTGCTAATCAAGATTCTTTTAGAGGAGCTCAAGTATTCTTCATCTTGCATTCCGGAGTGCAATTGTTCTCCCTTATTTTTTTGAGATGGTGTTATGTCTTTCTTGACAATTTCCCTTCATGTTTCATGATTCAAAAGTTGTCAGGAATGGAATATTTTAAATCGACCAATCTCTTCATTCGAGTTATCTTGGGTTTTATTTCACCTAAAGCTTTCCCTAAGGGTTGTTGCTTTTATGGTGCTCGTAAATGACCCAAGTTCTTCATTTATCCTCCCGGTGAAATAAGTTTCTCGTCTCCTTGTTGATATCAATCCAATCTATTGGTTCCGTTAGTGGCAGAATTTCATCTCATAGTTTTGAGATGTTTTCCATAAGCCCACTACAAGCTTACTCCTTTCGTTCTTGGTTTTTCCAACAACTCCGTTCGACCCTCCTCCTAAAGATGCTTTTGCAAGCTCATTTGAGGTAGAAGATGTTGTTTTCTTCTCCATTCTTTCATTCCAATGATCTATCTTCTATTCTTCTTCCGGAGGCATTATTATGTTGCTCTTTTCTCTCATCATCTAGCATGGTGAGGATCGTGTTTTTTTCATGCTTATCCATTTAACCAGAGTGTTGTGTCCTCTGCGCAAGTCCTTTTCATCCTATCAAGCCTTGCATCTCTTTTCAACCGGAGTGCTGTCCGAATTTGTTCTTCCTTATTCCTCTTTCCTAATGGAGTGCGTTCAACTTCGTTCATCTTTGTTGTATTCTTTCTTTCAATTTGCTCAACCTCGCAAGGTTCTTTGGTTTCACTCCTTTGTCAAAGAACCAACTTAGTTTCACATCTTCTCTTTCTCTTCCGTTTTCCATCCGGTGCCATTTTAGATCTCGGGACGAGATCCTTTCGTAGTGGTGGAGTGTTGCAACGCGCCGAGGCCGTTGCGCCAGGTGTCTTCTAGTTATTCGCTGTTGTTGCCTTGTCATTTGTTGGCGTGTCATGCATTTCATATCATTTCATCATGTGCATCGCATTTGCATACGTGTTCGTCTCATGCATCCGAGCATTTTCCCCGTTGTCCGTTTTGCAATCCGGCGCTCCTATGTCCTCCGACGCCTCCTTTTGCCTCTTTTCGTGTGCGGGTGCTGAACATTCTCAGATTGGACCGAGATTTGCCAAGCGGCCTTGGTTCACTACCGGTAGACCTCCTGTCAAGTTTCGTGCCATTTGGAGTCCGTTTGATACTCCAACGGTTAACCAGGGAACCGAAAAGGCCTCGTGTGTGTTGCAGCCCAACACCCCTTCAAAGTGGCCAAAAACCCATCCAAAACCCCTCCATCCTCTCGGTCATTCGATCACGATTGTGTGCCCAAAAACCGCACTTCTTTTGGACTCTCCTAGCTCCCTCTACCTATATATATGTGTCTTCCCCCGAAAATTCGCGGACGAACCCTAACCATCTCCCTCCTCCCGCCGCCGGACATGTCCGCCGGACACGTCGCACCCGCCAATCACATCACACCACGTCACCCCGCTGACGCTCCCCTCCTTTCACAGCATGCAACTTGTCCCCACTGTCCATCCACCGTCGCCGTAGCCCGCGAGGCCTGAGGCCGGCCCGCCCGAGCCGCGACCGGGCCCAGGCGCCCGAGCCCCCAAGCCGGCATCGCCTTGCCGCCTCCTCATCGCTCGCTCCGCCTCATCTTCTCATCCAGCTAGCCGGAGCTCCGCCGCCGGCGACCCAGGCCAGTGCTCTGCCGCTGCGCCCTGCCCTTGCGTCCTTCCCTTTCCCCGCTCTCCCCCTCATGCCCTCTCTGTCTCTCTCGCAGGGAGCCTCCATGGTGCGCCCGAGCTCGGCGCCCCGCTCATGGCCGCTTCTAGCCACCGGATCCAAGCCAGCGCCGCCCAGATCCGGAGGGAGTCTATCTCCCATGCTCCATTCCCAGCCACCACGCTCGCCGGCGTCGCCGGAGAAGCCTCCTGCTGCTGCGGGCGTCTTCAACCTCCGGCCGGGATGGCCCCGTCCACCCTCAGCCTGGACGGCATCGTCCACCGAACCAAAACCAGCGCCGTGTCCCGCTCTGTCTCGTCCCCGCACCGCAAGATCCACTTTGTCTGAGGTTGTTTTCTGCTAAGTCCCCAGGAAATCATATCATATATGCATCTTGTGATCATCATAACTCCATGAATAATGCTCCATTTTGTAAGTACGATATATTAAAATGTTCATTGAGAGATGATCTTCATTTCATTCCATTGTACCATGCTTATTTGAGTCCATCTTGATACCCTAATGACTGTTGCAAGAGTGCTTCATAATGTTAGGTGCTGTTTCTTATCAGTTTATGAGCATTTGTCATTTTTTCCATGATTATTGTGTGTTGCATTTGAGCTTGAGCCCTACATGTGTTTTGGTTTATGCCATCTCATCTTTACAGGGGTGTATGCCATGTATTTTTGTGATCAATGTGGTGACTAGCACAAGCATGCAAAGTAGCTCTCGTTATATTGCTGATTTCAGAGACTTAGAATTTCACTAAGTCTTTGTCTGCTGTTATTTTTATGCCATGTATTCATGTTTCTACAGAGTGATCCATGCCTCATTTGAGCATGTCCTGTAAGGATGATTTTGAGATATTGCTATGCTTTATCCATCCATGTCTTTGTTTGCAATTATGGAGTGCCCTAGCATGACTCAATCTTGCTCTACTTTTGCTAAAAAATGTTCCTGGCAGATTGTTTACGTGTTAATCAATTTTGCCAAGGTCGTTGTAGTTGATCCGTGCATGCTATGAACTTGTTCTTGCTTTGCTTGGCTTTAGGATCATGTCTTCTTGTTTGGTGTATGCTTAGTTGGTCATGAAATGCCTTGTGTTTAGTGCAACGAGCTCGCAAACATGCCTACGTAATTCTATTTATGCCATGTCCAGTTTTCTGCTAAGTTTAAAACTATTAACGAAACTTGCTATGTTTACATGGGTGCCATCATCTCTTATGTTCCTTTTTGCCTTATGGTCAGTAAGGGACTTTTGTTGTATTTTTTGAGTAGATTCATGCCATGCCTTGATTTGCCATGATATGTTCATGTAGCATGTTGTTATCTTGCTCTAAACATTGCTTCCTGATGTTAATTCCTGGCATGTTGTTATTTTCACTAAGTCTGTGAACCTGTTATCTTTTGCATTTTTGCCTTGCTTGTTGGAACCTGCTCTTGTGTGATTTAGCCATAGCTCAGTGTTCATCTTTTGTCAAGCATCTTGAGTGGATCACTGCCATGTGCTTTGTTTTTATGTTGGAGTGCAGTAGCTTAGTATCTTGTTGCATTCTAGATGGCATCGTGCTGTTAATCGCAGAATTGTGCCATTATTGTTTTGCTTGCCATTTCCAAACCGTGCATCCGATTCCGGTGATCTTTATATCGATTTTGACCGAAATCAACTCATCTTTCCAGCGGCACACTTGGTTTGCCAAGTTGATGCCTTGATCAATTTTTCCTTCCGGAGCTCGCATATGCATTGCATATCACATTCCGCATATCATGCCATGTTTTGCATCATGTTGCTTGCGCATTGCACGTGGTTGATTGTGGTTTCCTTTGCTTGTGTTCTTACCTTGGGTAGAGCCGGGAGACGAGTTCGTGTTCGAGGAACCCATTGAGTACGCTTACGAGGTTCAAGCTTTCGTCTTCTCGGAGAACTTTGCAGGCAAGATGACCATACCATCGAAATCACTTCTATCTTTGCTTGCTAGTTACTCGCTCTTTTGCTACGATGTGATACCTAACACTTGCTATATCATGCCTCCCATATTGCCATGTCAAACCTCCAACCCACCTTGTCCTAGCAAACCGTTGGTTGGCTATGTTATCGCTTTGCTCAGCCCCTCTTATAGCGTTGCTAGTTGCGGGTGAAGATGGAGTTTGTTCCTTGTTGGAACATGGATATGTTGGGATATCACGATATCTCTTATTTAATTAATGCATCTATATACTTGGTAAAGGGTGGAAGGCTCGACCTTATGCCTGGTATTTTGTTCCACTCTTGCCACCCTAGTTTCCGTCATACCGGTGTTATGTTCCTTGATTTTGCGTTCCTTACGCTATCGGGTTATAATGGGAACCCCTTGACAGTTCGCCTTGAATAAAACTCCTCCAGCAAGGCCCAACCTTGGTTTTACATTTGCACTAACAACCTAGCCTTTTTCCCGTGGGTTTCCGAAGCCCGAGGGTCATCTTTATTTTAACCCCCCACCCCCCCCGGGGGGCAGTGCTTCTCTAAGTGTTGGTCCAACCCGAGCGATGTTCGGCGCCCCCTGGGCAACCAGGGTCCATGCCAACCCGATGTCTGGCTCATCCGGTGTGCCCTGAGAACGAGATATGTGCAGTTCCTATCGGGATTTGTCGGCACATCCGGGCGACTTTGCTGGTCTTGTTTTACCATTGTCGAAATGTCTTGTAACCGGGATTCCGAGTCTGATCGGGTCTTCCTGGTAGAAGGAGTATCCTTCGTTGATCGTGAGAGCTTGTGATGGGCTAAGTTGGGACACCCCTGCAGGGTTATGAACTTTCGAAAGCCGTGCCCATGGTTATGGGCAGATGGGAATTTGTTAATGTCCGGTTGTAGAGAACTTGACACTTAACTTAATTAAAATGCATCAACTGTGTGTGTAGCCGTGATGGTCTCTTTCCGGCGGAGTCGGGGAAGTGAACACGGTTCTTGTGTTATGCTTGAACGTAAGTAGTTTCAGGATCACTTCTTGATCATTTCCAGATTACGACCGTGCTTTGCTTCTCTTCTCGCTCTCATTTGCATAAGTTAGCCACCATATATGCTAGTGCTTGTTGCAGGTCCACCTCACCACCTTTTCCTACCCATAAGCTTAAATAGTCTTGATCGTGAGGGTGTGAAATTGCTGAGTCCCCGTGACTCACAGCTTACTTCCAAAACCAGTTGTAGGTGCCGATGATACCGTGCAGGTGATGCAACCGAGCTCAAGGAGGAGCTCGATGAAGATCATGTTTGTTGTGTTGTTTCGATTTCCATTTGATCAGTAGTGGAGCCCAGTCGGGGTGATCGGGGATCTTTTGCATTAGGGGTTGTCTTTCTTTATTTGGTTCCGTAGTCGGACCTTAATTGTATCTGGATGATGTAATGCTATATTTATGTATTGTGTGAAGTGGCGATTGTAAGCCAACTCTTTATCTCTTTCTTATTCAGTACATGGGATGTGTAAATATTACCCCTCTTGCGACATGCCTACAATGCAGTTATGCCTCTAAGTCGTGATCCGACACGTGGGAGATATAGCCGCATCGTGGGTGTTACAATATCGTTGATGCTTTGATGCAATCTTATGAAGAAAAACTTGAGTTGGAAGTTTCTATGCCTAGAAAAATTTATGATGAGTGGGAACCCACTATTAAAATAAAAATTAAAGATCCTGAGTGCTATGCTTTGTGTGATTTGGGTGCTAGTGTTTCCATGATTCCAAAAACTTTGTGTGATTTTCTAGGTTTCCGTGAATTTGATGATTGTTCTTTAAACTTGCACCTTGAGGATTCCATTATTAAGAAACCTATGGGAAAGATTAATGATGTTCTTATTGTTGCAAATAGGAATTATGTGCCCGTATATTTCATTGTTCTTGATCTAGATTGCAATCCTTCATGTCCTATTATTCTTGGTAGACCTTTCCTTAGAAAGATTGGTGCAATTATTGATATGAAGGAAGGGAATATTAAATTCCAATTTCCGTTAAGGAAAGGCATGGAACACTTTCCTAGAAAGAAAATTAAATTACCTTATGAATCTATTATGAGAGCCACTTATGGATTTCCAACCAAAGATGGCAATACGTAGATCTATCTTCGCTTTTATGCCTAGCTAGGGGCGTTAAACAATAGCGCTTGTTGGGAGGCACCCAATTTTATTTGTATTCCTTGCTTTATGATCCTGTTTAGTAATAAATAATTTATCTAGCCTCTGTTTTGGTTGTGTTTTTTGTGTTTAATTAGTGTTTGTGCCAAGTAGAACCGTTGGGAAGACTTGGGGAAAGTCTTTTTGATCTTGCTGTAAAAAACAGAAACTTTAGCGCTCACGAGAATTGATGCCATGTTTTACTGGAGAGTGCTATTTAGTTAATTCTTTTTCCGATGATAAAAAGATAAATTCCTCACGTCCAGAAATTTATTTTAGAATTTTTGGGGTTCCAGAAGTTTGCGTTAGTTACAGATTACTACAGACTGTTCTGTTTTTGACAGGTTCTGTTTTTCGTGTGTTGTTTGCTTATTTTGATGAATCTATGGCTAGTAAAAGAGTTTATAAACCATGGATAAGGTTGAATACATTAGGTTTAACACAAATATAAATAAAGTATGAGTTCATTACGGTACCTAGAAGTGGTGTTTTGTTTTCTTTCGCTAACGGAGATCACGAGATTTTCTATTTAAGTTTTGTGTTCTGTAGTTTTCAAGTTTTGGGTAAGGATTCGATGGATTATGGAGAAAGGAGTGGCAAGAGCCTAAGCTTGGGGATGCCCATGGCACCCTAAGGTAAAATACAAGGACACCAAAAAGCCTAAGCTTGGGGATGCCCTGGAAGGCATCCCCTCTTTTGTCTTCGTTCATCGGTAACTTTACTTGGAGCTATATTTTTATTCGCCACATGATATGTGTTTTGCTTGGAGCGTCTTGTATGATTTGAGTCTTTGCTTTTTAGTTTATCACAATCATCCTTGCTGTACACACCTTTTGAGAGAGACACACATGAATTGGAATTTATTAGAATATGATATGTGCTTCACTTATATCTTTTGAGCTATATAGTTTTTTGCTCTAGTGCTTCGCTTATATCTTTTAGAGCACGACGGTGGTTCTATTTTATAAATAATTGATCTCTCATGCTTCACTTATATTATTTTGAGAGTCCTTTAGAATAACATGGCAATAATAAAAACTTTCATGTAAGTGCATAATACTAAGAGAAGTTTGATACTTGATTGTTTTGAGATATGGAGATGTTGATATTAGAGTCATGCTAGTTGAGTAATTGTGAATTTGAGAAATACTTGTGATGAAGTTTGTGATTCCCGTAGCATGCACATATGGTGAACCATTATGTGATGAAGTCGTAGCATGATTTATTTATTTATTGCCTTCCTTATGAGTGGCGATCAGGGACAAGCGATGGTCTTTTCCTACCAATCTATCCCCCCTAGGAGCATGCGCCTAGTACTTTGTTTCGATAACTAATAGATTTTTGCAATAAGTATGTGAGTTCTTTATGACTAATGTTGAGTCCATGGATTATACGCACCCTCACCCTTCCACGTTTGTTAGCCTCTCTAGTACCGCGCAACTTTTGCTGGTACCACAAACCCACCATATACCTTCCTCAAAACAGCCACCATACCTACCTATCATGGCATTTCCATAGCCATTCCAAGATATATTGCCATGCAACTTTCCACCGTTCCATTTGGTATGACATGCTTCATCATTGTCATATTGCTTTGCATGATCATGTAGTTGACATCGTATTTGTGGCAAAGCCACTTTTCATAATTCTTTCATACATGTCACTCTTGATTCATTGCATATCCCGGTACACCACCGGAGGCATTCACATAGAGTCATATTTTGTTCTAAGTATTGAGTTGTAATTCTTGAGTTGTATGTAAAAAGAAGTGTGATGATGATCATTATTAGAGCATTGTCCCAATGAGGAAAGGATGATGGAGACTATGATTCCCCCACAAGTCGGGATGAGACTTCGGACGAAAAATTAAAAAAAAGGCCAAAAGAAAAGAAAAAAGAAAGAAGGCCCAAATAAAAAAAGAGAAAAAGAGAGAAGGGACAATGTTACTATCCTTTTTCCACACTTGTGCTTCAAAGTAGCACCATGATCTTCATGATAGAGAGTCTCCTATGTTTTCACTTTCATAAACTAGTGGGAATTTTACATTATAGAACTTGACTTGTATATTCCAATGATGGGCTTCCTCAAAATGCCCTAGGTCTTCGTGAGCAAGTAAGTTGGATGCACACCCACTTAGTTTCTTTTGAGCTTTCATACACTTATAGCTCTAGTGCATCCGTTGCATGGCAATCCCTACTCACTCACATTGATATCTATTGATGGGCATCTCCATAGCCCGTTGATACGCCCAGTTGATGTGAGACTATCTTCTACTTTCTTGTCTTCTCCACAACCACCATTCTATTGCACCATAGTACTATATCCATGGCTCACCCTCATATATTGCGTGAAGATTGAAAAAGTTTGAGAACATGAAAAGTATGAAACAATTGCTTGGCTTGTCATCGGGGTTGTGCATGATTTAATATTTTGTGTGATGAATATAGAGCATAGCCAGACTATATGATTTTGTAGTGATAACTTTCTTTGACCATGTTATTTTGAGAAGACATGATTGCTTAGTTACTATGCTTGAAGTATTATTATTTCTATGTCAATATTAAACTTTTATCGTGAATCTTTCGGATCTGAACATTCATGCCTCAAGAAAGAAAAATTACATTGAGAAATATGTTAGGAAGCATTCCACATCAAAAATTCTTTTTTTTTATCATTTATCTACTCGAGGACGAGCAGGAATTAAGCTTGGGGATGCTGATACGTCTCCAACGTATCTATAATTTTTGATTGCTCCATGCTATTATATTATCTATTTTGGATGTTATTGGGCTTATTTTTACACTTTTATCATATTTTTGGGACTAACCTATTAACCGGAGGCCCATCCCAAATTGTTGTTTTTTTTTGCCTATTTCAGTGTTTCGCCGAAAAGGAATATCAAACGGAGTCCAAGTGGAATGAAACCTTCGGGAACGTGATTTTCTCAACGAACATGGTCCAAGAGACTTGGAGTGGGCATCAAGAAACAAATGAGGCGGCCACGAGGCAGGGGGGCACACCCAACCCCCCTAGGCACGCCCTCCACCCTCGTGGGCTCCTCGTTGCTCCACCGACGTACTTGTTCCTCCTATATATATATATATCCACGTACCCCCAAAACATCCAGGAGCACCACGAAACCTAATTCCACCGCCGCAACCTTCTATACCCAAGAGATCCCATCTTGGGGCATTTTCCGGAGCTCCGCCGGAGGAGGCATTGATCACGGAGGGCCTCTACATCAACTCCATGGCCTCTCCGATGATGTGTGAGTAGTTTACTTCAGACCTTCGAGTCCATAGCTAGTAGCTAGATGGCTTCTTCTCTCTCTTTGGATCTGAATACAAAGTTCTCCTTGATTCTCTTGCAGATCTATTCGATGTAATCTTCTTTTATGATGTGTTTGTCGAGATCCGATGAATTGTGGGTTTATGATCCAGATTATCTATGAACAATATTTGAATCTTCTCTGAATTCTTTTATGTATGATTGGTTTATCTTTGCAAGTCTCGTCGAATTATCAGTTTGGTTTGGCCTACTAGATTGATCTTTCTTGCAATGGGAGAAGTGCTTAGCTTTGGGTTCAATCTTGCAGTGCTTGATCCCAGTGACAGAAAGGGAAACGACACGTATTGTATTGTTGCCATCGAGGATAAAAAGATGGGGTTTATATCATATTGCATGAGTTTATCCCTCTACATCATGTCATCCTGCTTAAGGTGTTACTCTGTTCTTATGAACTTAGTACTCTAGGTGCATGCTGGATAGCGGTCGATGTGTGGAGTAATAGTAGTAGATGCAGAATCGTTTCGGTCTACTTGTCGCGGACGTGATGCCTATATACATGATCATACCTGGATATTCTCATAATTATTTTCTTTTCTATCAATTGCTCGACAGTAATTTGTTCACCCACCGTAATACTAATGCTATCTTGAGAGAAGCCACTAGTTAAACCTATGGCCCCCGGGTCTATTTTCCATCATACAAGTTTCCAATCTATTTTATTTTTCTTTATTTACTTTCAATCTATATCATAAAAATACCAAAAATATTTATCTTATTATTATCATCTCTATCAGATCTCACTCTTGCAAGTGGCCGTGAAGGGATTGACAACCCCTTTATCGCGTTGGTTGCGAGGTTCTTATTTGTTTGTGTAGATACGAGGTGACTTGCACGTGGTCTCCTACTGGATTGATACCTTGGTTCTCAAAAACTGAGGGAAATACTTACGCTGCTTTACTGCTCCACCCTTTCCTCTTCAAGGGAAAACCAACGCAGTGCTCAAGAGCTTGATGTCTACTACACAACCTTCTTCTGGTAGACGTTGTTGGGCCTCCAAGTGCAGACGTTTGTAGGAGAGTAGCAAATTTCCCTCAAGTGGATGAACTAAGGTTTATCAATCCATGGGAGGCACAGGATGAAGATGGTCTCTCTCAAGCAACCCTCCAACCAAATAACAACGAGTCTCTTGTGTCCCCAACACACCCAATACAATGGTAAATTGTATAGGTGCACTAGTTCGGCGAAGAGATGGTGATACAAGTGCAATATGGATGGTAGATATGGGTACTTGTAATCTGAAAATATAGAAACAGCAAGGTAACTAATGATAAAAGTGAGCGTAGACGGTATTGCAATGCTAGGAAACAAGGCCTAGGG
The DNA here is from genome assembly GCF_003073215.2 of Triticum urartu. NCBI lineage: Eukaryota > Viridiplantae > Streptophyta > Magnoliopsida > Poales > Poaceae > Triticum > Triticum urartu. Next base: position 260,858,565 of record NC_053024.1, read on the forward strand.
TTCATACTTTCACTAGTGCAAGTTCTCTCAACAATAATAACATAATTGGATCACATAACTATCCCTCAACATGCAACACAGAGTCACTCCAAAGTCACTAATAGCAGAGAACAAATGAAGAGATTATGGTAGGGTACGAAACCAGCTCAAAGTTATCCTTTCTGATAGATCTATTCAAGATTTCGTAGTAAAATAACACGAGGCTATTCCTTCCATTCAATCTATCATAGAGTTCGTACTAGAATAACACCTTTAGACACAAATCAACCAAACCCTAATGTCACCTAGATACTCCAATGTCACCACAAGTATCCGTGGGTATGATTATACGATATGCATCACACAATCTCGGATTCATCTATTCAACCAACACAAATAACTTCAAAGAGTGCCCCAAAGTTTCTAGCGGAGAGTCAAGACGAAAGCGTGTGCCAACCCCTATGCATAAGTTCACGAGGTCATGGAACTCGCAAGTTGATCACCAAAACATACATCAAGTGGATCACGTGATATCCCATTGTCACCACAGATAAGCACGTGCAAGACATACATCAAGTGTTCTCAAATCCTTAAAGAGTCAATCCGATAAGATAACTTCAAAGGGAAAAATCAATCCATCACAAGAGAGTAGAGGGGGAGAAACATCATAAGATCCAACTATAATAGCAAAGCTCGCGATACATCAAGATCGTACCACCTCAAGAACACGAGAGAGAGAGAGATCAAACACATAGCTACTAGTACATACCCTCAGCCCCGAGAGTGAACTACTCCCTCCTCGTCATGGAAAGCGTCGGGATGATGAAGATGGCCACCGTAGAGGGAATTCCCCCTCCCCCCCCCGGCAGGGTGCCAGAACGGGTCTAGATTGGTTTTCGGTGACTACGGAGGCTTCTGGCGGCGAACTCCCGATCTATTCTTCTCCTGGATGTTTGGGGGTATATGGATATATATAGGAGGAAGAAATACATCGGTGGAGCAACAAGGGGCCCACGAGGGTGGAGGGCGCGCCCCCCTGCCTCGTGGCTGCCTCGTTGATTTCCTGACGTATACTCCAAGTCTCCTAGATTGTTTCTGTTCCAAAAATAACTCTCCCGAAGGTTTCATTCCGTTTGGACTCCGTTTGATATTCCTTTTCTTTGAAACACTGAAACAAGGGAAAAACAGAAACTGGCACTGGGCTCAGGGTTAATAGGTTAGTCCCAAAAATAATATAAAAGTGTTTAAGAAAGCCCATAAACACCCAAAATAGATAATATAATAGCATGGAACAATCAAAAATTATAGATACGTTGGAGACGTATCAAGCATCCCCAAGCTTAATTCCTGCTTGTCCTCGAGTAGGTAAATGATAAAAACAGAATTTTTCATGTGGAATGCTACCTAACATATTTATCCATATAATTCTATTTATTGTGGCAAGAATATTCAGATCCATAAGGTTCAAGACAAAAGTTTAATATTGACATAAAAATAATAATACTTCAAGCATACTAACTAAGCAATTATGTCTTCCCAAAATAACATGGCCGAAGAAAGTTCATCCCTACAAAATCATATAATTTGGTCATGCTCCATTCTCGTCACACAAAAATGCTCTCATCATGCACAACCCCGATGACAAGCCAAGCAATTGTTTCATACTTTAGTAATCTCAAACTTTTTTCAACTTTCACGCAATACATGAGCATGAGCCATGGATATAGCACTATGGGTGGAATAGAATATAATGATGGAGGATGTGTAGAGAAGACAAAAAAGGAGAAAGTCTCACATTGACGCGGCTAATCAATGGGCTATGGAGATGCCCATCAATTGATGTCAATTCGAGGAGTAGGGATTGCCATGCAACGGATGCACTAGAGCTATAATTGTATGAAAGCTCAACAAAAGAAACTAAGTGGGTGTGCATCCAACTTGCTTGCTCACGAAGACCTAGGGCATTTGAGGAAGCCCATTGTTGGAATATACAAGCCAAGTTCTATAATGAAAAATTCCCACTAGTATATGAAAGTGACAAAACAAGAGACTCTCTATCATAAAGATCATGGTGCTACTTTGAAGAACAAGTGTGGAAAAAGGACAGTAGCATTGCCCCTTTTTTTTCTTTTTTTCTTTTTTTCCTTTTTTGGGCTTTCCTTTTTTATTTGGCCTTTCTCCCCTTTTTTGGGGGGACAATGTTCTATAAATGATGATCTTCTATTTATTTACAACTCAATGATTACAACTCGATACTAGAACAAGATATGACTCTATATTAATGCCTCCGGTGGTGTACTGGGATGGGCAATGAATCAAGAGTGACATGTATGATAAATTATGCACGGTGGCTTTGCCACAAATACGATGTCAACTACATGATCATGCAAGGCAATATGACAATGATGAAGTGTGTCATAATAAACGGAATAGTGGAAAGTTGCATGGCAATATATATCGGAATGGCTATTGAAATGCCATAATAGGTAGGTATGGTGGCTGTTTTGAGGAATATATAAGGAGGTTTATGTGTGATAGAGCGTATCATATCACGGGGTTTGGATGCACCGGCGAAGTTTGCACCAACTCTCAATGTGAGAAAGGGCAATGCACGGTACCGAAGAGGCTAGAAATGATGGAAGGGTGAGAGTGTGTATAATCCATGGACTCAACATTAGTCATAAAGAACTCACAAACTTATTGCAAAAATCTACAAGTCATCAAAAACCAAGCATTGCGCGCATGCTCCTAGCGGGATAGATTGGTAGGAAAAGACCATCGCTCGTCCCCGACCGCCACTCATAAGGAAGACAATCAAATAACACCTCATGTTTCAAATTTGTTACACAACGGTCACCATATGTGCATGCTACGGGACTTGCAAACTTCAACAACAAGTATTTCTCAAATTCACAATTACTCAACTAGAACAACTCTAATATCACTATCTTCATATCTCAAAACAATTATCAAGTATCAAACTTCTCTTAGTATTCAATGCACTTATATGAAAGTTTTTATTATATCAAAAGCAAATTGCCATGCTGTTCTCAAGGACTCTCAAAATAATATAAGTGAAGCATGAGAGATCAATTATTTCTATAGAATAAAACCACCACCATGCTCTAAAAGATATAAGTGAAGCACTAGAGCAAATGACAAACTACTCCAAAAGATATAAGTGAAGATCAATGAGTAGTTGAATAATTATGCAACTATGTGAAGACTCTCCCATTTAATAATTGCAGATCTTGATATTTTATTTAAACGGAAAGCAAAAAAAAGTAATATGACATTCTAAGAATGGCAAACATCATGTGAAGAAGCAAAAACTTAGGATCAACCGAAACTAACCGATAGTTGTTGAAGAAGAAAGGTGGGATGCCAACCGGGGCATCCCCAAGCTTAGACGCTTGAGACTTATTAAAATATTTTCTTGGGATGCCTTGGGAATCCCCAAGCTTGAGCTTTTGTGTCTCCTTAATTTTTCTCATATCATGGTCTCCCTATATCTTAAAAGCTTCATCCACACAAAATTCGACATGGACTCGTGAGATAAGTTAGTATAAACCAATGCAAAAACCTTATCATACTCTACTGTAGCAATTCACTAAAATTATTATTCAACATTGCATATTAAATGCCTTTTCATATTTAATAGTCTTATCCTCAAATAGAATCATTAAAGAAGCAAACATATGCAAACAATGCAAACATAATAGCAATCTGCCTAAACAGGACAGTCTGTAAAGAGTGCAGCAAGATCCATACTTACCTACCTCCAAAAATTATGAAAGAAAATTCCGACTGTAGTAAATTTATCAGATCTTATTATGCTAAAGGTTTCAACATTTTATCACATTCTGACTTTTCTAGGGAATTTTTGCAACAGCGGTAGACTTTCTGTTTTCAAACAGCAACATGTGGACTTGTAAAATAGGCATAGTAAAGGCTATCAATGCCACTTTTATTGAAATAAAATATGCAAAACATTGTTCTAAATAACAGCAAGAAAATCCTAACAAAATAAATTGACGCTCCAAGCAAAACACATATCATGTGGTAATAAAAATATAGCTCCAAGTAAAGTTACCGATGAACGAAGACGAAAGAGGGGATGCCTTCCGGGGCATCCCCAAGCTTAGGCTCTTGGTTGTCCTTGAATATTTCCTTGGGGTGCCTTGGGAATCCCCAAGCTTAGGATCTTGCCACTCCTTACTTCATAGTCCATGGAATATTTACCCAAAACTTGAAAACTTCACAACACAAAACTTAACAGAAAACTCATAAGCTCCGTTAGTATAAGAAAATAAATCACCACTTAGGTACTGTTGTGAACTCATTCTAAATTCATATTGGTGTAATATATACTGTATTATAACTTCTCTATGGTTCATACCCTCCGATACTACTCATAGATTCATCAAAATAAGCAAACAACACATAGAAAACAGAATCTGTCAAAAATAGAACATGCTGTAGTAATCTGTAGGTTCCGAATAATTATGTGACTCCAAAAATCCTGAGAAATTAGGAAGTCCTAGGCAATTTGTTTAATGATCTATTTCAGTTGGAATTGGTATTTTATCGCTCTCTGGTAAAAAATTAAAATTATTCTCGCGAGCGCATACTTTCTGTTTTTTACAGCAAGATCAAATAACAATCACTCAAGAAGGTCCTAAAGGCTTTACTTGGCACAAACACTAATTAAAACATAAAAACACATCTAAATAGAGGCTAGATGAATTATTTATTACTAAACAGGAACAAAAACCAAGGAACAAAAATAAAATTGGGTTGCCTCCCAACAAGCGCTATCGTTTAACGCCCCTAGCTAGGCATGGTGATTTCAATGATGCTCACATAAAAGATAAGAATTGTAACATAAAGAGAGCATCATGAAGAATATGACTAGAACATTTAAGTCTAACCCTCTTCCTATGCATAGGAATTTTGTGAGCAAATAACTTATGGGAACAATAATCATCATAAGTAGCAACTTTGTTCTCATCATAATCGATTGAAACCTCTTCCAAGATAGTGGAATCATTACTAAATAAAGTCATGACCTCTCCAAATCCACTTTCAAAATTATCACAATAATATTCAACATCCTCCAAAATAGTGGGATTACTACTTCCTAAAGTTGACACTCTTCCAAACCCACTTTCATGAATATAATCATCATAAGTAGGAGGCATGCTATCATCATAACAAATTTGCATATCAAAACTTGGGAGGCTAAAAATATCATCTTCATTAAACATAGCATCCCCAAGCTTGGGATAAACATTAGTTTTAGAAAACATATTCTCAAACATGTCATTCTCATCAAACATAGCATCCCCAAGCTTGGGCCTTTTCATATCATAAGCATAGTCACTCTCATCATTAATCGTATGGATAGAACCAATAGTATAACAATTATCATCATCACAATGAGTAATAGGAGCAACATCATTTGGGAGGGATACATTTTTACCTTTGCTTCTCCGTCTTTTCTTTTACTTCTTCACATTATGTGTGGGTTCAATCCTCTTTTTGGAGCTCGCTATTAATGAGATTGGTTGGATAGAAGGCTCCCCCTCGTTACCTGATTCATCATAAGAAATAATAGGAGGATATTGGGAAGTCTCTTCCCATTCATTAGTATTCTCTTCATCTTCTATTTGTTTTCTTTTCTTTACATACTTGGCAATATAAGGATTTTCAATGCAATTCACCGCATAATACATATAAATTTCCTCTAGATCAAAATTAAGAACTCTATCAAGGGCAAATTCTGGAATAACCTTAGATATATATGTTTCATTTCTTCATAACCCAAGAGCAAACTAAGTTCATTATGATGTGCAAGGGAAATCAAGTCATCACATTTTTTGGACATGATACAATCATGAAACAATTTGCATTGGGTACTGAAATGATCACGTTCATTGCAAAGTTCACAAGTACGGCTAAGAAAGTTTAAATTTTCAGCACAAACATCTAGCCTTTCTTGCAACCATTTAGTTTCCAAATACTTATGCCTCTTGCAAAATCTATTTTCCCTAATTGGTGTGTACTTGCAAACTCTATGCACTCCACAAAAATCGACATGCTTATAAGAGATATTTTCATCATGACTAGTGCAATCATCATTAGTACTATGGATATTCAAGGAGTTCATACTAACAACATTGCAATCACGCTCATCATTCAAAGATTTAGTGCCAAACATTTTAATGCATTCTTCTTCTAACACTTTGGCACAATTTTCCTTTCCCTCATACTCACAAAAGATATTAAAAAGATGAAGCGTATGAGGCAAACTCAATTCCATTTTTTTGTAATTTTCTTTTTATAAACTAAACTAGTGATAAAACAAGAAACTAAAAGATTCGATTGCAATATCTAAAGATATACCTTCAAGCACTCACCTCCCCGGCAACGACACCAGAAAAGAGCTTGATGTCTACTACACAACCTTCTTCTTGTAGACGTTGTTGGGCCTCCAAGTGCAGAGGTTTGTAGGACAGTAGCAAATTTCCCTCAAGTGGATGACCTAAGGTTTATCAATCCGTGGGAGGTGTAGGATGAAGATGGTCTCTCTCAAGCAACCCTGCAACCAAATAACAAAGAGTCTCTTGTGTCCCCAACACACCCAATACAATGGTAAATTGTATAGGTGCACTAGTTTGGCGAAGAGGTGGTGATACACGTGCAATATGGATAAAAGTGAGGTAATATGGGTATTGTAATGGTAGGAAACAAGGCCTAGGGTTCATAATTTCACTAGTGCAAGTTCTCTCAACAATAATAACATAATTGGATCATATAACTATCCCTCAACATGCAACAAAGAGTCACTCCAAAGTCACTAATAGCGGAGAACAAACGAAGAGATTATGGTAGGGTACGAAACCACCTCAAAGTTATCCTTTCTGAACATTCTATTCAAGAGTCCGTAGTAAAATAACACGAAGCTATTCCTTCCGTTCAATCTATCATAGAGTTTGTACTAGAATAACACCTTAAGACACAAATCAACCAAAACCCTAATGTCACCTAGATACTCCAATGTCACCTCAAGTATTCGTGGGTATGATTATCCGATATGCATCACACAATCTTAGATTCATCTATTCAACCAACACAAAGAACTTAAAAGAGTGCCCCAAAGTTTCTACCAGAGAGTCAAGACGAAAACATGTGCCAACCCCTATGCATAAGTTCACGAGGTCACGGAACTCGCAAGTCCAAAACATACATCAAGTGGATCACGTGATATCCCATTGTCACCACAGAGAAGCACGTGGAAGACATACATCAAGTGTTCTCAAATCCTTAAAGACTCAATCCTATAAAATAACTTCAAAGGAAAAACTCAATCCATCACAAGAGAGTAGAGGGGGAGAAACATCATAAGATCCAACTATAATAGCAAAGCTCGCAATACATCAAGATCATACCACCTCAAGAACACGAGAGAGAGAGAGAGAGAGATCAAACACATAGCTACTGGTACATACCATCAACCCCGAGGGTGAACTACTCCCTCCTCATCATGGAGAGCGCCGGGATGATGAAGATGGCCACCGGAGAGGGATTCCCCCCTCCAGCAGGGTGCCAGAACAAGTCTAGATTAGTTTTCGGTGGCTACGGAGGCTTCTGGCGGCGGAACTCCCGATCTATTCTTCTCCTGGATGTTTGGGGTATATGGATATATATAGGAGGAAGAAATATGTCGGTGGATTAACGAGGGGCCCATGAGGATGGAGGGCCCGCCCAGGGGGGTGGGCGCACCCCCTGCCTCGTGGTTGCCTCGTTGATTGCCTGACGTATACTCCAAGTCTCCTGGATTGGTTCCGTTCCAAAAATAACTCTCCCGAAGGTTTCATTCCGTTTGGACTCCGTTTGATATTCCTTTTCTTCGAAACACTAAAACAAGGGAAAAAAACAGAAACTAGCATTGGGCTCTGGGTTAATAGGTTAGTCCCAAAAATAATATAGAAGTGTTTAATAAAGCCCATAAACATCCAAACCAGATAATATAATAGCATGGAACAATCAAAAATTATAGATACGTTGGAGACGTATCAAGGGCGCCCCAACAAAGAAAATTAAAGATGCAAAAGGATATATGTCGCAGGGACAGGCCCATGCGACCTGCGGATAATATAGCCCGTGGGGGCCCCCAAATGAATAAACTGGAAAATGTCACCTGGCTCCGTCACTGAAGAGATGTTGGAGTAGCTGAAGATGCGTGCTGAAGAAGTCGCTCCTCACGACTGCCTGGGTCCTGAACCTTGGGAGGCTCGTGAAGAACCGTCGCCATCTCCGCCAAGGCCGCGTAGTGCCGAGCCTCCTGAGCCACCATGATGCTCCACAGGCGACGCTGGAAGGTAACAACCGTGCTCGGGGGGCCCTCACACCGACCAACGTGCGATGGACAAAATCACTCGTGGGATGCGGCCCTATTAAGCCCTAGAATGTTGAGCAGATGCGCAGCTCGTTGCCCTCGCCAGGACAAGGAGCCGCGCCAGGTGGTAGGCGGCTGTCGCCGCACATGGCTCTTGCCTCTTGAAGCTCCTCGGTCGCCTTGGTGATGAACTTCTGAGCACATGGCACCTCATGCCTTGTGCCCTCGTGAGGGAAGCGTGCGATGAAGCATGCCTCCATGTGGTGCCCGAGCGCCTCCCTTGCGACATTGGCTAAGTTAGAGGCCCTCCAGAAGACATCCCCCGAGCCCAACCTGAGGAGGTGTCAGGACCCCGATTCTAAGTCACACCGATCTAGCCTGTAACACCTCATATCACTTTGCGGCCTCATGCACGGTATTCCCACGGGTGTCGCCTTACCATGGCCCGGGACCGTTTGCGCCTTTTGGCTCACGTATATGATAGTGTCGCTAGCATCCATATGACAGAGAACCCGGGCCGATATGACTAGTCGTGAACCCAAAGTGGCACTAACTTACGGGGACAGACATACATGAATCAACATCGAGCATGTCGGTTAGCAGCGTGCCAATCCGGGCTGTAGCACTGGGCTAGCAGGACTCCGAGAACCCGGGCTGTAGCAGGCTAGGCAGGACTCCGGATGTCAATGCGTGACATTTCCCCGAAGGGACAGACACATGAACGAAGTGAATCACATGCCGGCCAGTCAAGTGTTCCAGAGCAGTAGTGCTGGGCTAGCAGGACTCCGGTGAACCGGGCTGTAGCGGACTACTATGGTTCATGGAAACACAAGACTACATTTCCCCATAAGAGAGGCTACCAAGGATAAACAACTAGGTTGTCGGATCCCACACATACCAAGCATTTCAATCATACACACAATATGCTCGATATGTGTAAATACAACATGGCATCACAACATAACTCTACGACTCAAGTATTTATTCATTAGGCTCCGAGGAGCCAAGCATTACAAACATGGTTCTCATGACCCCAACATACAGAGCATACAAACAACAAGCACATGCGGAAGCTTAACTTGTCTGAGTATAGACAACTACAAATGAAGAAGGCTGAGAAGCCTGACTATCTACAAGACCCTGACGAGGGCACAAGATCGTAGCTGAGGTAACAAGCTAAACGTCGAAGTCCACGCAGAACTACTAGCGAGACTGACGTCTCTCTGCAAAAACATAAAATAGGCAAACGTGAGTACAAATGTACCCAACAAGACTTACATCAGAACTAATTACATATGCATCGGTATCAACAAAGGGGGTAGTTGAGTTTAACTGCAGGAAGCCAGCTTTGATTCAGTGGCTAACCTGAACTACGACTGCAAGCAACTCTTTTGAGGTGGCGCACACGAGTCCACATATTCACCAATCAATACACCACTATGGATCCGCTTCCGTCTCCCTACGAGAAGGCCATCCATAGCACTCACGCTTATCTTGCAAGTTTTAGAGTATCCACTTTCACTTGTCTATGAACTGTTATAGGCAACCCATAAGTCCTTTACCACAGACACGGCTATTCGAATAGATCATTTATAACCCTGCAGGGGTGTACTTCTTCACACATGTTTCCACCACTTAGCGTCTGCACATGACATGTGCTCGACAGACTTCAAGCGAAAGCTGACGTGGGTGTAGACCATGACCTACCTAAACACTCAAGTCTCTAGTCCAGGTTTATCGCCTATCCAGGTTCCATCCGCAGGGAGTCCGGCCGAGGTTTCCACATACGGCCTTGAACAATGTGTACAGGGTTCCGCGACACCAAATGGGCACCCGGCATACCCGGCCACGTGCCTACCGCATCACAGCCCACCCCTCGGGTCAGCACTGCGCACGGCCTCCAGCATACTACAAACACCAGAAAATACTTGCAACTCCTGGACAGAGGACAAGGGTGGTTAAGAAGTCGAGCTGGGTCATATTTAAGGGCCCAACATGTGGTAGTAGCTGTTCATGGATCACAAACACAGAACTCAGTTCCAAAGGACGGCTTCAATGAGACAACCCACCATGTACTCCTACATGGCCTCTCACTGCTACCTTTACCAAATCGTGTTCACAAACTTAGCTCACACACAGTAGGACATGTTCATCACCATTCCAATTCATCCCTGATGAATCAGACCTGACTCAACTCTAAGTAGTAGCAGGCATGACAACAAGCATGAATGAGTAGGCACATCCGGGCTCAAACAACTCCTACTCATGCTAGTGGGTTTCATCTATTTACTGTGGCAATGACAGGTCATGCAGAGGAAAGGGGTTCAACTACCGCCGCATGTAACAGTTGAATCATTGTTGTCCTAATGCAGTAAAAGAGAGCAGGAGCAAGAGAGTGGGATTGTATCGGAATGAACTAGGTGGTTTTGCTTGCCTGATGGAGTGGTAGTAGGATACTTCCCTTCAGTTGGATAATCGAGGGTATCCTTAGAGGCAGAACCTACCACGAAAGATACATCGAACACAATCAACACATGACAATATGCAACAATATGATGCATGCTATTACATGGCAATATGAATGTGTTTTGGGCTAATGCAAGCTAGAAAAGATTGAAATGAGTCCATTTGAACCATAGATTCAAATGCAAACCCATTTTATGAAGTCATATTAGTGCATTAACTTGTTTCACCTAAACAGCAAGGTTAAAGTGTTCTAACATGCATGAAACCTGTACACATGGAAAGATTGGATTTTCCTGATCATTTTTCATATATAAATTATTTGATTTGGAGCTACGGTTGAATTACTATGATTTTTAGAAGTTTAGGCAATTTTCTGGATTTCCTAATTATTTAGAAATAAACTAATTCCAGAAAATGCATTACTGCATTAGCACTACGTCAGCATGACGTAAGTGAGTCAACGGGGCAGCCCAGGTCAAACTGACCAGTGGGGCCCGCGTGTCAGTGGCTAACTAAACTAACCTAGTTTAATTAGCACTAACCTAGGTTAAACTAATTAGGTTTAAACCTAAACTAGATTAATTAGCCAGGCAGGGCCCGCATGTCATAGACCCAGGGGAGGTCAAATCCCTTGGTCAACCGGGGCTAAACCACCAGCCGTCAAGCGGTCAACCCGCCGGCGTTTAGCCGCCAGCGAGGCTGAATGTGGCGGAGGCATCGGGAATCGCCCACATGCGACCATTTGCGCGGCGGAGAGGATCTACGTGACAAGGAGACTCATCCGCATCCAGTGGTGCTCACGGCAGCAGCTCTGGTGGCCTAAAACAATGGCGGTGGCGACTTGCGCAGTGGCCGGAGTTCGGGCGTCGAGCGAATCAGCGTTGCAGGGAACGGCAGGAGCCGCGGGTGGTCGCGGTCGACTCCTGGGAACGTGCTGAGCATGGTGGCGCGCTCGGTTACGGCTCTAGGTGACGGTGGCCACGGCGGTGACATGGACGGCGGCTGGAAGCTCACGGCTCCGGCGATTAGCGTGGCTAGGGCGAGCAAAAACACACGCGAGGAGAGAGGGGAAACAAAGAGGAGCTCACGGCAGAGTCGGCGGTGGTCTTGGCGAGCTCGGGGAGGGGATGACGACGACGAGAGGTTGCCAGCGATCTCGGGGCAGAGGTGGCGAAGATGGCGGTGCAGAGGGTGATGCAGAGGGTTCGGCGTCGCGTGAGTTGACGGAGAGGCGCGGGGAATGGAGGCGGAGCTCCTGGGCATGTCAAGGGGGCGAGGGGGGGCAGTGGCCGCGGTGGTGCTTGTCGGCAGTGACGGTGGCGCTCGGACCGTGCGAGAGAGAGGGAGAGCAAAGGAGGGGAGACGCACGGGAGATAGTGAGAGAGCGGTCGGGGCTGCGTGGCATCACAAGGGAGGCCCAGGGCGACGAGGGGGAAGCGACAGGAAGCAGGAGGTGGTCGGGGCGCGTGGGTACGCACGGCGGCCACACGCCTCTCGTCCTGCTGGCGAGAGGTGGAAGATGACTGGCAGCGGCGCTGGGCTGGGCCGACCAGGTGGGCTGCGCCAGGTAGGTGGCCAGGTGAGTCTCTGCTCTTTTCCTTTTTCTTTCTCTTTTCTAATTCTGACATTTGTTTCTAGACTTAGTAAAAAGGGCTAAGAACTTTCAAAAATCATCAAACTACTCATGCCCACTGTATAGAATATATCCAACAGGAAACATTTTGGTTTAAGATTATTTGGACATTTAAAATATTTTTTAACATTTAAATGCCCAAATGCAAATAGAGTATGATTTAATTCAAAGCCCAAATATGTCATGGAGAAATGTGCATCACCTCTGGTTACTATTTCTAGCATTTTCCAAAAATGATGAACATTTTTGAAAGCCATTTGGATTTACTGAAAATATTTTAGTTGAACCTAGTGAATTCCTTTGATGCTAGGGTTTAGGAAATCCTCATTTGAAGTTTCTTTCAAACTTAAACAAGATGCACACAAGAAGGGCAAGCCTAGTGCATACTAGAACTAGGGATGTGAAAACTCACCCCTACTAAACAATAATCTCGTCCCGAGATTCAAGTCGCGAGGTAAGAAGACAGAGGGGTCACAAAGATAACACGATCTTCATGATCCGATTTTCCCTTCTCGAAGATGTTGACTCATTTCTCAAATTGATCTTGACGTCTTTGCTTTTGAAATCTTCTTCCAACATGGTGACGACAGAAGGAAACTCTACAGGAATCGATCTTCTTGAAGATCGAGCAACTCAAAATCAACTCATGAAGTGAGACGTTGGAAACATCTCTTGAGCTGAGGCACAAAACACACATCAAGACGGATGGAGAGAAACTGATAACAATGTTCAATTTGGTAGGCAACATTTCCATGCTTAAGAATATGGTGGATGCGTTTCAAGTAGCGAGGAGTTAGTTGCCCTTCATGTCAAACGGGGCACCTTAGAGGAGGTGACTCGTAGAGTTATTCCCTTAAGTGGCAAAAAGAATTACTTTTGATCCCTAGATCATTGAAACTCTTCATACCAGCCTGAGGCAATTCTTAATGGATCGTTTGAAGGAGTTCGAAAGAATGACATACTCGGGCTAGGGTGGACGATGTGGACTACCTTGTTGAAGACAACGTAATGGATGATCTTGCTGATCATCAGAAATGGATGGGACCCATGGTATGTCCACTTTTGAAGATGATCTTGGACAACAACTGCCGAGAAGGATAGCCCATGGGAAATTGGCACAATGGCGGTGCAAGCTGGGAACAAAATGCAATTGTTGGGAATGTTCCAACCATAATATCTGCTTGAGATTCAGATCTGGTTGGTAACAGGATATTCCAGACTCATCAAGTCTAGAAAGAAAATGGAAGTTTGCAACACAAATCGACGAGATGGCATTGCGAGATTCTCGAGGAATGAACTACGATAGCAAGCTCCAAAACATGAGTTGGTTCTGATACAAACCTATGAACACGTTGTCCAAGACAAGCATGCCCATGTAGTAGTCTTATAGTAAAACACTACCGAGTTCGGTGGGGAACCATCAACGAGGATATTGAAGTCCTTGCATAAGGCATGCTCTTAAGAAGGAACTTCTTCTCCTGGAACAAATCAGTCAGTGGCTTGGTGTACTAGGAGATGCAAATGGAATGGAGGTAGCGAGCCTGTCAACCCATAACATACTTCGCACATGCATGACTGACTTGGGATGGTAACGTAGGAAACAAAAACAACCTTTCTCGAACTCACGGCGGCAACTTGCATCGATTGGGCGATGGATCTCACCTCCCACCTCCCTCTCCTCTCCTCTCCCACCTGCTTCACCCATACTAATGGCGATCTCTAAGGTAATTCAAGATGGAAGGCCTTTTGCATTGGGATTTTGCCCCTCACTTAGCCCTTGCAGACCAGGTGAGACGAAAATTCGGTTCCATGGTGCATTTTTCTCCCTCCCGAGGCGACAAGGAATTCTTCCTGGTTGTCTCCTTTTCCTCGGCCTCTTTCCCTCTCACCGAAGAATCTGTGGGTATTGCTCTTCAATGCTGCATTGGGGGCATTAGTGTTGGTTTTCGAGTGCACAAGATCAAGCCTCGTGTGTTTCGTTTCTCGGTTGCAAATAATAAAGTGGGTCATTTTATCTACGGTCTTAATGATCATATTTGGCCGGACTTTATTTGTCATTTTCATCTGTACATGGGAGGTTTTGCCCGGGTTTACACGTCTAATGATACTTGGCATACTGATGAAGAACTACGAGAAATTTCAGCTAGACACCTAATGGCTATCAAATCGAACCTGGAATTTCTGAGATCTCATCCTTCTGGGATTGATTCTTCCTATGAGTTATGCAAATTCTCATTGGTGCCTATTGATCATATGGTTCTCTCCAACAAAAATGCTTTGGAAGCTTCTTCATCCTCACTCATCCCGAAGAACACTCGTGGTATTCAAATTCAATTTGGATCTTTTTTGGCAACACAGGATGAGGATCCCATAATTCAGGATTCACCGAGAATCTCATTAATGAAGAAATATATTCGAGCTGCGGAATTGGAGGATGAGCATAATCAGGCGTGTCTCTATTTGGGTGCGTTTAAAGGCCCCATTAATGTTCCTTATCCTGCCCCGCCGCAGTGTTTCCTTAATTCGGCGTTCAAATATGCTCCGGCCCATTCTCTTTGGCCCCCTAAACTCTCGGCCCAACATAAGGCTGATTTGGCCCAAGCTTCCTATTCTGAGGAGGAAATTACCACCCTAGCTAACAATTGGGCGGTCTTGTGTGCCCGATGCTTACAATGGGGTCACCCAAAGATTCATTGCCCGGCTCGACTGATTTGCATTAAGTGCTCTGCACTTGATCAGAAGGTAAGTAATTGCCCGACTCGGTTTACTCGGCAACATATTAGACTGGCTGATGCCGTCAAGCCTCATAATATCAATCCTCCCAGTTTTTCCACTGCCCCAGTCGCTCATGTGCACAAACGTACTCGCAAATTGACCGTCCGATGCGCGGCCTGCAGCCACTATGGACACTTGGCACAATCGTGTCGATCGAAGCGGTGGCGTGAGCGTTGGCAGTGGATCCCTAAAAATCCCCAACCTACCAAAAATGCCCCTCATGTTTCCGCTTCTCTTCGGCTTTCTCAAACGACACCACCCTGCCCCAACCATTCGTCACCACTGCCACCCCCGTCACCTCAATCGCTCTCCACTCGCACCACCACCATGGCGAACTACACCCTCAATCCGGTGCCATTCCTACCACCCGGATTCGCCGTCGAACAAGGTCCGGCGGACCGTGTCGTCCGTAGTGTCATGGAATTCAGGCCTTTCCCGCCGCTCAACCATGACTTTCTGGCCATAGCGGAGACCAGTCATTATGTTCCTCTGCATCGCCGCGCCATCATCCACCATGCAGTCAGAGGTTTGCTTCATGAGGCCCAGCTTTTCACTACTGAAGTTAGTGATCATCCGTTCGGAATATGGATTTTTGGTTTTGCAGACTCTTTTATCAGAGATACTGTGGTTTCCACTCCATTAGAGCTTGAGGAAGAGGATCTGCTCATCACGTTTGTTCCTCATAATGAAGTGCTTAACCGCCGCACCACCTCCTTCAGTCCTGAGATCTGGCTTATGTACTTTGGATTTCCGTATGATTACCAGACTGATTATTACATCAATAAGTGGCTTGCTGGTTTTGGTGCTCTGGTTACTTGGTATAATCCCCGCCAAGATCGCCGTTTCATGTTGATCAGAGCTAGAGTTCTGAGATTGAACTTGGTGCCAAAAAGTTTTGTGGTTTGGCAGCTAGGTGGGGCGCATGATTGTTGGACCGTGCAGATCACAATCCTCCATAGCAATGACTGGAATGGTCTTCTGCCTGAAGTTCTGCCCGCCGGAGAGGAACCCCCACCACCTGATGGCATCCCACATCCCCAATTTGGCCCTGACCTGACTGCGGAATAATTGTATCAGTAGCAGGTGCACAATTGGTCTGTGCAGAATGCAGCACCTCCCAATGGCGCACCAGAAGAGCCTGCAGTGCAACAGGATCAGGACAATGCAGGGTGGGCCGCATGGCCTGCGCCGGCGGCTCCTCCTCTGCCTCAGTTACCGCTGTATCTCATGAACTTTCAAGTGTGGCTCGCGGCACACGGTCTGCAAGTGCAAGATGGTGTTGTGCCTGACAATAACATCTCTGACAATGCTATGCAGGCGTGGCATGACTCCATCACCTCCTCTGATGAGACTGAAACTGATTCGGATAGCTCTATGTTTGATATGCTGGTGATTCCTGGTCAAGAGACTGCTGCTGCTCCATTGGTTGACGAATCGCTCACGATCTTGGTTGAACTTCACAACCATGGACTGCGTTTTGGCCTTTCGGCTCATGGGGATGCTCTCATGGCATTGCTGTTGGGAAACACCATTCCTCGACAGTAGCTTAACACTGCCATTATCTCTGCCCTCCGCCCGATGATGTCTTCTTTTGGGCCTTGGCGTTCTGGTTTGGGTCTGCAATAGAACTCTCTCCAGGTGGAGATTCAAGTTTCTTTGACTGGGGGGAATATTCAGTTCACTCAGGTGGTAAGTCAACAGGTACCTACACTTTCTTTGTCTGAGCCTGCTTTCTCTGCTCTGCCTGGGTCATATTTAGATTTGGACTCTCTGGTTGACACTCATGTGCCATCTGCTACGCCACCTCTGCTCCTTACCTGGGAGCCGTCTGAACCCCTGGTGGCGCCAAGCAACTCTGTTGTTGAACAGCAGGTTGATCCAAATGCCCACTCAGTCACCTCTACTGTCATCTCTGCTCCAGCACTGCCGGATGCTTCGAGCACCTCAATGACCATGTCAGTTGAAGGCCAGGGTTGCATGACCACTGCTACTCAGACTCAGAAGCAACGCAAAGGGAAGCTGCACGCTCCTGTTGATACATCCACTCTACGACGTAGTAACAGGAACAATAAATACGATGGATTCTGGGTTCCTCAGACTTCTGATGCTCGCCCTACCAAGTCCAAAGTCAAGCCTCGCATAATCCCTTCTGCTGCTAGTGGAGCTCCGGTGCATACATCTGGGGATGATTCCTCATCTGGGATAGCTACTTCTGAAGCTGATGATGCTACAGCTCCTCCGCCCACATCAATCCCTACTATGCAGTCAATTGGCGCGAATCTCTGCGCGATACATGCTGAAGAACTATCCACTTCAGCCCTCTCTGAAGAGTAGTTTGATTTGCTTATCTTTGCTTTCGCCGTTGCTGAATCTTGGCTACTTTATCGATGTTTTTGCGTAACTGGAACGTACTCTGCTGGAATGTACGTGGTCTTAATGCGCCCGAAAAACACTTAGCGCTTGGTAATGCGATCAATACTAGTGGATGCGTGATCGTTTGTTTGCAGGAATCTAAAATGCCTTTATTTGATTCTGCTATTTTGAAATCCATTTTCCCACGGTGTTTTGATCAGTTTGTGTACATTCCCTCTCAAGGAGCGTCGGGTGGGATAATCACGGTATGGAATAGCAGTATCTTTTCGGGCCGGGTCTTTTTATCTGAGCAGTTTGCGTTAGGTGTCGAATTCACATCCACGCAGTCCAATCATTGTTGGAAACTCGTTAACATCTATGGCCCATGTCAGGGTGAGCATCGTGTCACGTTCACAAATTGGCTATTTGATTTGAATATACCCTCTGCTGAAGACTGGTTATTACTAGGCGATTTCAATTACATTCGCTCACCTGACAATCGTAACAAACCAGGTGAGAATGTCCAAGGCATGTTCACTTTCAACGACTTTATTCGGGAACAAAACCTCACTGAATTACCCATCAAGGGGCGTGCTTATACTTGGTCGAATATGCAACTTCAGCCACTCCTTGAGCAACTCGATTGGTTCTTCACAACGTTGAATTGGACTACTACATTTCCCAACACCTTGGTGAATCCTCTAGGTAAACCTGTTTCTGACCATACTCCTTGTTCTGTGGTCATCCAAACTTCAATCCCAAAAAGCAAACTCTTCAGGTTCGAATCATATTGGATTGCTCATCCTGGGTTTATGGAGGTCGTTGAACACGCTTGGAACAAACCCATCAGATTTAATAAGAACCATAATTGCGCGGCAAGAATTGGGCAAAAGCTCAAGACAGTTCGTCATGCTCTCAAGCAATGGAGTAAGAAAATTTCTTGCCTTAAAATAGCCATTGAAAACACCAATAAAGCCCTCCTGGAGCTTGACAATATTGAGGACCGTCGGACTCTGACCACACCAGAAAGAAACTTTAGACGCATTCTCAAAAATCACTTGCTCCGTCTCCTGCAATATCAGAAAGATTATTAGAAAAAAGGTGTACGATCAGATGGATTTAGTTTGGTGATGAGAATTCCAAGTTTTTCCAAACTATTGCCATGGAACGCTTCAGAAGAAACTGCATTAGTTCGCTCAAAAACTCGGCTGGAGTGGAAATCCATGACCATGCCGGGAAAGAGTCCATTTTATTCGAAGCTTTCAAAGGTAGAATGGGACAAGCAAATCCTCAGCCTATGAAGTTAAACTTAGAAACTTTGCTAAAGGGGATGTGGATTTCTCAAATCTAATTGCACCATTCACACGTAAAGAAATTGATGATGTGGTGTCTGAAATGCCACCTGACCGGGCACCTGGCCCCGATGGCTTCAATGGAGCCTTCTTAAAAGCATGCTGGCCAATCATTAAAAATGATTTTTATCTTCTTTGTGATGAGTTTCATCAAGGCGGCCTCAATCTTGAAAGCATTAATGCAGGTTTTATCACACTAATCCCCAAGGTTAATTCGCCTGAATGTGTTAATGAGTTCTGGCCGATCACGCTCCTTAACTGCTGCGTGAAGTTGATCACTAAAATTCTGGCGAATCGGCTACAAAAAATCATCCTCCGAATCGTGCACCGAAACCAATATGGTTTTCTACGTGGCAGATCGATCCATGACTGGCTTGCCTGGGCTTTCGAATATATTCACCAGTGTCAGGCCTCCAAAAGAGAAATTGTTCTTCTCAAACTAGATTTTGCGAAGGCATTTGACACGGTCGAGCACTCTACCATGCTCCTAATATTGAAGAACATGGGTTTCCCGCCCAAATGGCTGGCTTGGATGGAGAGCATCTTTTCGTCGGGTAAATCTTCTGTGTTACTGAATGGGGTGCCAGGTAGACAGTTTCAGTGTAAATGTGGGGTTTGCCAAGGTGATCCGATGTCTCCCCTTATCTTCGTCCTTGCCGCTGATCTACTTCAAAGTGCTACCAATGCAGCGCTTGAGAAGGATTGGATCAAACATCCCATCCCTCCTACTGGTGACGCTAAATACCCCGTAATCCAATATGCCGATGACACAATTATTGTCCTTCCGGCCTGCATGGACCAAGCAGCAAAAATCAAACTGATCCTTGAAGATTATGCCACCTCTATTGGTTTGAAAATCAACTTCCATAAATCCACACTTGTGTCAATTAACACGCCGCTGAGCAAATGCAATGACCTGGCCAACCTTTTTGGATGCACACAGGCCAGCACGCCCTTTACTTATCTCGGTTTGCCCCTTGGCACCACCCGGCCTTCGGTCCTTGATCTGATGTCGTTCGTCTGCAAAGCTGAAAGGAAAATCACACCTGCGATGTCCCTAA
The DNA here is from genome assembly GCF_003073215.2 of Triticum urartu. Classification (NCBI taxonomy): domain Eukaryota; kingdom Viridiplantae; phylum Streptophyta; class Magnoliopsida; order Poales; family Poaceae; genus Triticum; species Triticum urartu. The sequence continues at coordinate 260,878,584 of NC_053024.1, forward strand.
TGTGCTACGCGGGTAAGCTAGCATTGGTAAATTCGCTCATCACCTCACTGGCAATCTATCCCATGGGGACTCTCAGATTGCCACCAAAGATACTTGCTCAACTAGATAAAATTCGCAGACACTGTCTTTGGAACAAACGCACGGCTGATGGCGATAAACAGAACTCTTTGGCAGCTTGGGACATGGTGTGTCGGCCCAAAAAGTGTGGCGGCTTGGGTATCCTTGACCTCAAAATTCAAAATGACGTGCTTCTGCTCAAATTTCTGCATAAATTCTACAACATAATGGATGTTCCCTGGGTTCGGCTTATCTGGGAAACCTACTATGTGGACTCCATCCCGCATGCATCGAATAGTTGTGGCTCTTTCTGGTGGCGTGACCTAGTAAATCTTATGTCGATCTATCGTGGCATTACTCGGGTACAAGTAAAATGCGGCGCTTCTGTCCTGTTCTGGAAAGACAACTGGAATCGGTCCATTTTGGCAGAACAATATCCGCGAGCGTTCTCTTATGCCCTTAATGAGGACTTGTCTGTGCATGGGTTTTTGACTGCCCCCACCCTTCATGAAACCTTTCAACTACCACTCTCGCTGCAAGCCCATGACGAACTCAAGCTCCTCCAAACTAATGTGGCTGCGGCGACACTGGAAGATCAAGATGATGTTTGGTCCTACTGTTGGGGATCAACTGTGTTCAAAACCACAGCCTACTATCAGTTTGTTTTTCGGGATGTGGTTGCTCACGTGGCTTTCAAGTGGCTCTGGAAGACTAAATGCATACCCAAAATCTAAGTCTTTGGTTGGTTTTTACTTTCGGACCGGCTCAACACAAGGAATATGCTCAAGCGGCGTCACTACAATATTGGCACCAATTTTGACTGCTTGCTTTGCGGGCATCATATCGAAGAAACAGTGGAGCATCTCTTCTTTCATTGCACCTTCAGGAAAGAGTGTTGGAGCTTGCTACGTATATCCTGGGCTACGCAAGGAGATAGGTTGAAGTTGGTGGAGAACTTAAAGACACAACACCCACGCAAGATGGTCATGGAGATATTTCTCACTGCTGCTTGGAGCCTTTGGAAGGAACGCAATAATAATTACTTTAGGCATGTGTCGCCCTCCATCTCTTCATGGCTCAGTAGATTCAAGGACGACTTTGGCAATATTAGATATAGACTACCTGATAACAAGAGACATGTTGTCTCTTCCTTCTTGCAAAGTCTGCCTCAGCATAGCTAGGGTTGTGTTTGGGATCTAACCCCTACCCCCCCCCCACCACCCACACTCCTATGTAAATATCACCATGTAACTGTTTTTGATTATTATATATACATGCAGTAGGAGCCTTTCCTACTGTCTTAAACTTCAAAAAAACATGCATCGATTGCACGTGAACTTAGAGGAGGTCACTACTTTCATGCAAACATATTCTACATGAACGGGGCATGAATAAAATGCTTACACAAGTTTTCAACACTAGATGGATGTTCAACATGAACCATGGGGAAGACAAAATGCTGCTCATGGGCTCAACAGTAACTCATCGGAATTTCCATAATACTGGAATTCCACAATTATGTGAACAAGGTGATAGCATTGGTCAGACCCAAAAGATATAATGGTGTATGCTCGAAGAAACAACCACGAGTAAGACAACATTATGAATATCGTTGGTTCTGATTTGATTTGAGGATAGCCCATACTCGAATCAAGATTGGACAAGATGATAGGTCCATTAACTGATCACGAGGGTCAATCGATGAAAAAACCATCTTTCTTCAACACACATACAAGATATCCCTTAAAATGAACTAAGTTGGACAAGATGTTATCTTCCAACTCTCCAAGTTGTTGTTTAGCTTAACCAACTAGCTCAGGGGTATCCAACACAGATTCTTGGAGAAGGGGTGGTTCATAAGAAACCAACTTGATCACGAACTCAACATAGCGGTCAGGTGACAACCTGGTTATACTTCCGAGAAGATATACAAAAAATCACGAACCACCAATATGTCACTAAGCTAGAGAATAATCTTGCTTTTCAGGGCAAGACGATATGATCAAATAAGCAAGGATTGACACTATCCTAGCTCATTGATCGAAAAGTGCACCGGAAATAAGGACTAGGTAGCACGATAAACCTTAGGGTGATGATTCAATAATCAACACGCTAAGGATAAGATTATTGTCCATTAACTACCAAGCAACACAGTTGCTAGGAGTATTGATTTCACACATCATGATTCACTTGTCGGCATTCCTGTTGCGACAACATGACACCGTGGAATGAATAATGATGGCGAGAAGTATCACTACGTCAAGAATTCATAAGGGAAGGTGCAATTCTCATGACATTCCTGACATAAAGTGGGTAATACTTCAGGGTAGAACAGACTAAAAGCTTGATTACATTTGATCTGGGGAATACAACTGCTTTGACCCAATCCCAGAATGGATGAGGTACTGGAGTTTGTTTCTCCTAGTCATTCCGAACTAGAATGGCTTGACGGACCACAAGATTGATAGGCACCGATGAACGAATGCATGCATACTCTTGACTATCAATTGATAGACGAAGGTCAGAAGACAACTAAAGAGAGACAACTCAAAGGAACATATGTTTTTCTGAGCTGTGGATGCAGGGATTAGTATGCCGAACAAATTCAACATATTTCTTCTAGATAACCCATGCGGAGAGGTAGGATTGGCAGAGTCATAGTATAGAATGGGGAACTCATTGAGAGCACTCCTGTTGTGATCTTTTGATCCAACAAACTTCTGCCATAAGTGGTTCATAGTATTTGGAAGAAGGATATACCACGAACCTCGAGGACTAATGCAAGGTTACTAATATCCTAAAGGTACGAGCAACACTATCAACACGAGGTAAGTAGGGTGAATCTTGGGCGTAAGAACCCAGAAATAGAAGGCCTACTAACTAAATGGCATCACGGGATGCTTTCGAGAATGGGGGCCAGAATCATCACACTGGGAACACAAAACATTGCTAGATTACTGAGTGGTTCTCAAAGACACCTAGGGTCATAATACTAACTCCAACATATATGTTAAGGCAACGGAGTACCTCAACAGACCGATTAGTGTGCTTAATCTGGCCCAAAGGAACATCGAAAACGGGAAGAAGGAATTTACAAATGCATCAGATTGTTTAGAAACCTGGGATGACTCGGACAGCATAACGGTTGTAAATGCTCAAAAATATTTGAGACATCCTGCAAAAATTGTGGCATAACCACTCAACATCACAATATCAAGGTTCGAAGTCCAACTAACAACTCACTGGAGTAGTAGAAACTGAACTGGGGCTTGAGACCAACAATCCTAAGAGTCTACGGATTAGTAACACGTGATCCTGATAGAAAGACGAGGAAGCCTAGTTTCTTAATCCCCGTAGAAGAGAAGAGGATGACTTAGATCAGAAGGCCATAGGGTAAAGGAGTAAAAAGAGCCATATGTTCCATCCCACAATCAATTACCCTACATATAACTAAAGCATTTCTAGACTCAACTTCGATCAGTTTGGCTTCATAATCCTACATGCAGTTAGCCTCTGATACCAACGCTGTCAAGACCCCGATTCTAAGTCACACCGATCTAGCCTGTAACACCTCATATCACTTTGCGGCCTCACGCACGGTATTCCCACGGGTGTCGCCTTACCATGGCCCGGGACCGTTTGCGCCTTTTTGGCTCACGTATATGATAGTGTCGCTAGCATCGATATGACAAAGAACCCGGACCGACATGACTAGTCATGAACTCAAAGTGGCACTAACTTACGGGGACAGGCATACATGAATCAACATCGAGCATGTCGGTCAGCAGCGTGCGAATCCAGGATGTAGCATTGGGCTAGAAGGACTCCGGGAACCCGGGCTGTAGCAGGCTAGGCAGGACTCCGGATGTCACCGTGTGACATTTCCCCGAAGGGACAGACACAGGAATGAAGTGAATCACCTGCCAGCCAGTCAAGTGTTCCAGAGCAGTAGTGCTGGGCTAGCAGGACTCCGGTGAACTGGGCTGTAGCGGGCTACTATGGCTCATGGAAGCACAAGACTACATTTCCCCATAAGAGAGGCTACAAGGATAAACAACTTGGTTGTCGGATCCCACACATACCAAGCATTTCAATCAACATGGCATCACAACATAACTCTATGATTAAAGTATTTATTCATTAGGCTCTAAGGAGCCAAGCATTACAAACATGGTTCTCATGACCCCAACATACAGAGCATACAAACAACAAGCACATGCGGAAGCTTAACTTGTCTGAGTACAGACAACTACAAATGAAAAAGGCTTAGAAGCCTGACTATCTACAAGACCCTGCTTAGGGCACAAGATTGTAGCTGAGGTAACAAGCTAAACGTCAAAGTCCACACAGAACTACTAGAGAGACTGACGTCTCTCTGCAAAAACATAAAATAGGCAAACGTGAGTACAAATGTACCCAACAAGACTTACATCAGAACTAACTACATATGCATCAGTATCAACAAAGGGGGTAGTGGAGTTTAACTGCAGGAAGCCAGCTTTGATTCAGTGGCTAACCTGAACTACGACTGCAAGCAACTCTTTTGAGGTGGAGCACACGAGTCCAAATATTCACCAATCAATACACCACTATGGATCCGCTTCCGTCTCCCTACAAGAAGGACATCCATAGCACTCACGCTTATCTTGCGAGATTTAGAGTATCCACTTTCACTTGTCTATGAACTGTTATAGGCAACCCATAAGTCCTTTACGGCGGACACGGCTATTCGAATAGATCATTTATAACCCTGCAGGGGTGTACTGCTTCACACATGTTTCCACCACTTAGTGTCTGCACACGACATGTGCTCGGCAGACTTCAAGCGAAAGCCGACGTGGGTGTAGACCACGACCTACCTAAACGCTGAAGTCTCTAGTCTAGGTTTATCGCCTATCCAGGTTCCATCCGCAGGGAGTCCGGCCGAGGTTTCCACATACGGCCCCGAGTGATGTGTACATGGTTCCGCGACACCAAACGGGCACCCGGCATACCCGGCCACGTGCCTACCGCATCACAGCTCACCCCTCGGGTCAGCGCTGCGCACGGCCTCCAGCATACTACAAACACCAGAAACTACTTGCAACTCTTGGACAGAGGACAAGGGTGGTTAAGAAGTCGAGCGGGGTCATATTTCACGGCCCAACGTGTGGTAGTAGCTGTTCATGGATCACAAACACAGAACTAAGTTTCTAAGGACGGCTTCAATGAGACAACCCACCATGTACTCCTACATGGCCTCTCACCGCTACCTTTACCAAATCGTGTTCACACACTTAGCTCACACACATTAGGACATGTTCATCACCATTCCAATTCATCCCTAATGAATCAGACCTAACTCAACTCTAAGTAGTAGCAGGCATGACAACAAGCATGAATGAGTAGGCACATCAGGGCTCAAACAACTCCTACTCATGCTAGTGGGTTTCATCTATTTACTGTGGCACTGACAGGTTATGCAGAGGAAAGGGGTTCAACTACCGCAACATGTAATAGTTGAATCGTTGTTGTCCAAATCCAGTAAAAGAGAGCAGGAGCGAGAGAGTGGGATTGTATCGGAATGAACAAGGGGGTTTTGCTTGCCTGATGGAGTGGTAGTAGGATACTGCCCTTCAGTCGGATAATCGAGGGTATCCTCAGAGGCAGAACCTACCACGAAAGATACATCAAACACAATCAACACATGATGATATGCAACAATATGATGCATGCTATGACATGGCAATATGAATGTGTTTTGGGCTAATGCAATCTAGAACAAATTGAAATGAGTCCATTTGAACCATAGATTCAAATGCAAACCCATTTTATGAAGTCATATTAGTGCATTAACTTGTTTCACCTAAACAGCAAGGTTAAAGTGTTCTAACATGCATGAAACCAGTACAGATGGAAAGATTAGATTTTTCTGATTATTTTTCATATATAAATTATTTGATTTGGAGCTAGGGTTGAATTACTATGATTTTTAGAAGTTTAGGCAATTTTCTGGATTTCCTAATTATTTAGAAATAAACTAATTCCATAAAATGCATACTGCATCAGCACTACGTCAGCATGACGTAAGCGAGTCAATGGGGCAGCCCAGGTCAAACTGACAAGTGGGGCCCGCGTATCAGTGGCTAACTAAACTTACCTAGTTTAATTAGCACTAACCTAGGTTAAACTAATTAGGTTTAAACGTATTCTAGATTAATTAGCCGGGCAGGGCCCGCATGTCATAGACCCAGGGGAGGTCAAATCCCCTGGTCAACCGGGGCTAAACCACGGGCGGTCAAACCAGTCAACCCGCTGGCTTTTAGCCGCCGACGAGGCCGAACGCGGCAGAGGCATCGGGAATCGCCCACAGGCGACCATTTGCGCGGCGAAGAGGATCTACATGACAAGGAGACTCGTCCGCGTCCAGTGGTGCTCACGGCAGCAGCTCTGGTGGCCTAGAACGACGGTGGCGGCAACTTTCGTGGTGGCCGGAGTTCGGGCGTCGAGCGAATCGGCGTTGCAGGGAACGACAGGAGCCGCGGGTGGTCGCAGTCGACTCCTGGGAACGTGTTGAGCACGGTGGCACGCTCAGTTACGGCTCTAGGTGGCGGTGGCCATGACGGCGACATGGACGGCGGCTGGAAGCTCACGGCTCCGGCGATTGGCGTGGCTAGGGCGAGAAAAAACACGCGTGGAGAGAGGGGAAACGAAGAGGAGCTCACGGCGGAGTCGACAGTGGTCTTGGCGAGCTCCGGGAGGGGCTGACGATGATGGGAGGTCGCCGGTGATCTCGGGGCAGAGGCGGCGAAGATGGCAGTGCAGAGGGTGATACAGAGGGTTCGGCGCCGCGCGAGTTGACGGAGAGGCACGGGGAATGGAGGCGGAGCTCCTGGGCATGTCCAGGGGGTGAGGGGGAGGCAGTGGCCGCGGTGGTGCTTGTCGGCGGCGACGGTGGCGCTCGGACCGTGCGAGAGAGAGGGAGAGCAGAGGAGGGGAGAAGCACGAGAGAGCGTCAGAGAGCGGTCGGGGCTGCGTGGCATCGCGAGGGAGGCCCAAGGCGACGAGGGGGAAGCGGCAGGAAGCCGGAGGTGGCTGGGGCGCGTGGGCGCGCACGGCGGCCACACGCCTCTCGTCCTACTGGCGAGAGGTGGAAGATGACTGGCAGCGACGCTGGGCTAGGCCGGCCAGGTGGGCTGCCAGGTGGGCTGCGCTAGGTAGGTGGCTAGGTGAGTCTCTGCTCTTTTCCTTTTTCTTTCTCTTTTCTAATTCTGAAATTTGTTTCTGGACTTAGTAAAAATGGCTAAGAACTTTCAAAAATCATCAAACTACTCATGCCCACTGTATAGAATATATCCAACATGAAACATTTTGGTTTAAGATTATTTGGAAATTTAAAATATTTTATAACATTTAAATGCCCAAATGCAAATAGAGTATGATTTAATTCAGAGCCCAAATATGTCATGGAAAAATGTGCATCACCTCTTGTTACTGTTTCCAGCATTTTCCAAAAATGATGAACATTTTTGAAAGCCATTTGGATTTACTGAAAATATTTTAGTTGAACCTAGTGAATTCCTTTGATGCTAGGGTTTAGGCAGTCCCCATTTCAAGTTTGTTTCAAACTTAAACATGATGCACACAAGAAGGGCTAGCCTAGTGCATACTAGAACTAGGGATGTGACAGGAGGGCACCAAGCGCGCCTTCCTATGCGTGCGACGGAGGCGCCCTGTCTGTGGGCGCAGGTCCTGTGGTGGTGTCGCTGGAGACACCGCTCTCCTGAGGCTCTTGGCAGAGCAGCTGCTTCTTCTTCTTGGGTACAGCCTTAGGAGGGTAGATGGCCCCTTCGTTGTCTGGGTCTTCGACCGATGCGGCCTAGTAGGAGCGCTCAAGGGAGCACACCGCGTCCTTCTCCTCGCAGGCGATCGTGATGATGTCGCGGTTCCCTGGCATCTTGAGGACATTGTAGCCATGATGGGTCACCGCCATGAACTTGGCCAGGGCTGGATACCCAAGGATGGCATTGTACGGAAGGCGAATGTGGGCGACATCGAAGTCGATGAGCTCTGATGACCCAAAAGTAGAGGGGATCTATCGTAGTCCTTTCGATAATTAAGAGTGTCGCACCCAACGAGGAGCAGAAGGAAATGATAAGCGGTTTTCAGCAAGGTTTTCTCTACAAGTACTGAAATAAGTGGTAACAGATAGTTTTGTGATAGGATAAATTGTAACGAGCAACAAGTAAGAAAAGTAAATAAAGTGCAGCAAGGTGGCCCAATCCTTTTTATAGCAAAGGACAAGCCGGAACAAACTCTTATAATAGGAAAAGCGCTCCCGAGGACACATGGGAATATCATCAAGCTAGTTTTCATCACGTTCATATGATTCGCGTTCGATACTTTGATAATTTGATATGTGGATGGACCGGTGCTTGGGTGATGTTCTTACTTGAACAAGCATCCCACTTATAATTAACCTCTATTGCAAGCATCCGCAACTACAACAAAAGTATTATGGTAAACCTAACCATAGCATGAAACATATGGATCCAAATCAGCCCCTTACGAAGCAACGCATAAACTGGGGTTTAAGCTTCTGTCACTCTAGCAACCCATCATCTACTTATTACTCCCCAATGCCTTCCTCTAGGCCCAAATAATGGTGAAGTGTTATGTAGTCGACGTTCACATAACACCACTAGAGGCTAGACAACATACATCTTATCAAAATATCAAACGAATACCAAATGCACATGACTACTCATAGCAAGACTTCTCCCTTGTCCTCAGGAACAAACGTAATTACTCACAAAGCATATTCATGTTCATAATCAGAGGGGTAATAATATGCATATAGCATCTGAACATATGATCTTCCACCAATTAAACCAAATAGCATCAACTACAAGGAGTAATCAACACTACTAGCAACCTACTAGCACCAATCCCAGGCTTTGAGACAAGAATTGGATACAAGAGATGAACTAGGGTTTGGAGATGAGATGATGCTGGTGAAGATGTTGATGGAGATTGCCCTCTCCCGATGAGAGGAGCGTTGGTGACGACGATGGTGATGATTTCCCCCTCTGGGAGGGAAGTATCCCTGGCAGAACAGCTCTGTCGGAGCTCTAGATTGGATCCGCCAAGGTTCCGCCTCGTGGCGGCGGAGTCTCGTCCCAAAAAGTTCCTTCTTATTTTTTTCTCATCGAAAGACTTCATATAGGAGAAGATGGACGTTGGAGAGCCACCAGGGGGCCCACGAGGTAGGGGGCGCGCCCTAGGGGGGCGCACCCCACCCTCGTGAGAAGGGTGTGGGCCCCCTGTCCTTCACTTTTCCGAGGATTTTTCTTTATTTATTTTAAGACATTCCGTGGAGTTTCAGGACTTTTGGAGTTGCGCAGAATAGGTCTCTAATATTTGCTCCTTTTCCAGCCCAGAATTCCAGCTGCCGGCATTCTCCCTCTTTATGTTAACCTTGTAAAATAAGAGAGAATAGCCATAAGTATTGTGACATAAAGTGAAATAACAGTCCATAATGCAATAAATATCGATATAAAAGCATGATGCAAAATGGACGTATCAACTTCCCCAAGCTTAGACCTCGCTTGTCCTCAAGCGAAAAGCCGATAACAATAAATATGTCCTCATGTTTAGAGGTAGAGGCATCGATAAAAATAAAATACGGACATGAAGGCATCATGATTATTCTCATAACAGCAACATATATAGATTTTCTCATATGATTACTTATGTTCAAGTGATGATATATTCACAATGCAAAAGTATAAATCATAAACCTTGGTGGGCTCCAACAAACTATAATCTCAGTCATTGAAGCAACTGCAATTTATCATAACATCGAAAAAAGTCTATGTCAGAGCTAAAAACCAAGTCCACATACTCAACTATCATTTAGTCCTCCATAATTGCTAACACTCACGCAATACTTGTGGTTACAGAGTTTTAATCGGACACAGAGAAAGATAGGGGCTTATAGTTTTGCCCCACAACCTTTTACCTCAAGGGTAATGTCAACAATAATGGTTCATGCTTCCCTACATCCAATTAGATATATATATATATCATGTTCTTTCCAACATGCTGAGCTTGCCAAAGGATAAAATGAAAAAGGAAAGGTGAAGATCACCGTGACTCTTGCATAAGGTAGGAGATAATAATAAAGGATAGGCCCTTCGCAGAGGGAAGCAGAGGTTGCCATGCGCTTTTATGGTTGGATGCATTAAATCTCAATGCGAAAGAACGTCACTTTATATTGCCCCTTGTGATATGAACCTTTATTATGCAGTCCGTCGCTTTTATTACTTCCACATCACAAGATCATATAAATCTTATTTCTCCCACACCAATCAATCATACATATTTGGAGCAATTTTTATTGCTTTGCACCGATGACAACTTACTTGAAGGATCTTACTCAATCCATAGGTAGATATGGTGGACTCTCATGGCAAAACTGGTTTAGGGATTTTGGAAGCACAAGTAGTATTTCTACTTGGTGCTGAGAATTTGGCTAGCATGAGGGGGAAAGGCAAGCTCAGCAAGTTAGAGGAACCATGACAACATACTTTATCTCAGATATAAGAAAGACATAACTCATTACGTTGTCTTCCTTGTCCAACATCAACTCTTTAGCATGTCATATTTTAATGAGTGCTCCCAATCATAAAAGATGTCAATGATAATATATCTATATGTGAAAACCTCTCTTTCCTTATTACTTCCTATTAATTGCAACAATGACAAAAGCTATGTCTGCCAACTCCCAACAAATTTTAATCATCATACTCTTTCTATGTGAAGTCATTACTCTCAATAAGATCAATATGAACTTTTTTGTTTCTTTTTATTATTTTTCTCTTTCTTTTATTCACCCAAGATCATGGAAAAATAATCAAGCCCTTGACTCAACACTAATCTTTATTATATATAGCTGACGGACTCGATTACATAGAGAGATCATAAAGCAAAACTCAAAACTAGATCATGCCATAAACTTTATTCTACTAGATCAAGATACTACTAATAGGATCGAACTAAGAAAAAGGGTAAAGATAGGAGTTGTGATTGTGATACGATACCGGGGCACCTCCCCCAAGCTTGGCAGTTGCCAAGGGGAGTGCCCATACCCAGATACTCAATTCTTCTTTGTTGGAGGAGACGGTGGAGGTGTTGTTGATGATGCGGGCTTGTCATCCATCTTCCAAGGCATAGATTCACCATCATAGAAAGATGATCGAGTCTCCGGAATCCTCAAATCTGCAGCCAAACTCATTCTTTTGAATCTATATTCATACTCATAGTTTTGGTTTTGAAGGTCATAGACTTGGGCTTGGAGGTGCTCGATCTTCTCATGTAGCTTGAAGATGGCCTCCTCGGTGTTCTTGGCATCCGGCTTGTAGTTGTTAGTGAACTCCGCGAGTATCATGTGGCTAGCATTGATTCCACGCTCAACCACCCTTTGGCACTTGAAAACTTGTTTCTCCACTTCTTCGAGCCTCGTCTCCATGCTTCCGGTCCCCTTTGGCCCCTCTTCATCGTGGATGTGCAGCAACCCATCACGCAACTTAATGGTTTGAGGGTGCCGCAACACCTCCACGAGGTAAGGGTTGATGACCTTCTCGAAGAACTTGTCCTTGGAGGCGCTTGGGGCCGTCATGATGACCTAGATCTGTCAGAGAAACAACTCGAAACAAAAACAGGAGATTTTTTACGTGATACGGGAGTCCAAACCTTCGGGAGGTTATATAATGAATTTTTATCGACCAAAATATGTAACGTACAAGAAAACAGAGTTCGGAAGGCACACGAGGTGCTCACGAGGTAGGGGGCGCGCCCAGGGGGTAGGGCGCGCCCACCACCCTTGTGGGGCCCTCGTGTCCTTCCCGGACTGCTACTTATTTTTCTATTTTTCTAAATATTCTAAAACAGAGAAATATTGCCTTAAAAATTGTTTTGGAGTAGGTTTACTTACCGTACCACATACCTATTTCTTTTCGGAGTCTGAAACGGTCTGGAAGGTGTCCCTTATGTATTCCTCCGGGGTTACGGTTTCAATAATATTGGTTTCAACATTTATGGGATTACCTGAGATATAATGTTTGATTATTTGACCGTTTACCACCTTAGGATTTGTGCCCTCGAAGTTGTTGGTTTTTATGGCACCGGAACGATAGACTTCCTCGATAACATAGGGGCCTTCCCATTTAGAGAGAAGTTTTCCTGCAATTTTTTTAAAAAGAGAGTTGTATAGCAATACATAATCACCTACATTAAACTCACACTTTTGTATCCTTTTGTCATGCCATCTTTTAACATTTTCTTTAAACAACTTGGCATTTTCATAAGCTTGGGTTCTCCATTCATCAAGTGAGCTAATATCAAATAACCTCTTCTCACCGGCAAGTTTAAAATCATAGTTGAGCTCTTTAATAGCCCAATATGCCTTATGCTCTAGTTAGAGAGGTAAGTGACATGCTTTTCCATAAACCATTTTATACAGAGACATACCCATAGGATTTTTGTATGCAGTTCTATAAGCCCATAATGCATCACCAAGTTTCTTAGACCAATTCTTTCTAGACCTATTAACAGTATTTTGCAAAATTAATTTGAGCTCTCTATTGCTCAACTCTACTTGACCACTAGACTGTGGGTGATAAGGAGATGCAATTCTATGATTAACATCATATTTAGCAAGCATTTTACGGAAAGCACCATGAATAAAGTGTGAACCACCATCAGTCATTAAATATCTAGGGACTCCAAATCTCAGAAAAATAACTTCTTTAAGCATTTTAATAGAAGTGTTATGATCAGCACTACTAGTTGGAATAGCTTCTACCCACTTAGTAACGTAATCAATAGCAACTAAAATATGTGTGTATCCATTAGAGGCAGGAAAAGGTCACATATAATCAAAGCCCCAAACATCAAACGGTTCAATAACAAGTGAATAATTCATAGGCATTTCTTGACGTCTACTAATATTACCAATTCTTTGACATTCATCACAAGACAAGACAAAATTACGGGCATCCTTGAAGAGAGTAGGCCAATAAAAACCAGATTGCAATACCTTATGTGCAGTTCTATCTCCAGCGTGGTGTCCTCCATAAGTTTCGGAATGGCACTTGCGTAGGATCTGTTCCTATTCATGCTCAGGTACACAATGTCTAATAACACCATCTACTCCTTCTTTATAAAGATGTGGGTCATCCCAAAAGTAATGTCTCAAGTCATAGAAAAACTTTTTCTTTTGCTGGTATGTGAAGCTAGGTGGTATAAACTTAGCAACAATATAATTAGCATACCATGGAGTACTACGAGAAGTACTTATAACATTTAATTGTTCATCAGGAAAGTCATCATTAATAGGTAGTGGGTCATCAAGAACATTCTCTAACCTAGACAAGTTGTCTGCAACGGGGTTCTCAGCTCCCTTTCTATCGACAATATGCAAATCAAATTCTTGTAGTAAGAGAACCATCTAATAAGTCTAGGTTTAGCATCTTTCTTTTCCATAAGGTATTTAATAGCAGCATGATCAGTGTGAATAGTTACTTTAGAATCAACAATATAAGGTCTGAACTTATCACAAGCAAATACAACTGCTTAAAGCTCTTTTTCAGTAGTAGCATAATTTCTTTGAGCATTGTCTAGAGTCTTACTAGCATAATGAATAACATTTAATTTCTTATCAACTCTCTGCCCTAGAACAGCGCCTACAGCATAATCACTAGCATCACACATAATTTCAAAGGGTAAATTCCAATCAGGTGGCAGAACAACAGGTGCAGAGACTAATGCTTTCTTAAGTATTTCAAATGCTTCTACACAATTATCATCAAAGACAAATGGTATATCTTTTTGCAATAAATTAGTCAAAGGCCGAGAAATTTTTGAGAAGTCCTTAATGAACCTCCTGTAAAATCCGGCGTGACCAAGGAAACTTCTTATACCTTTGATGTCCTTGGGACATGGCATCTTTTCAATAGCATCAACCTTGGCTTTATCAACTTCAATACCTCTTTCAGAAACTTTGTGCCCCAAGACAATACCTTCATTAACCATAAAGTGGCACTTTTCCCAATTCAAGACAAGATTAGTTTCTTCACATCTCTGCAAAACTCGATCAAGATTTCTCAAGCAATCATCAAAAGAGGAACCATAGACGGAAAAGTCGTCCATGAAAACCTCACAAATCTTTTCACAAAAGTCAGAGAATATAGCCATCATGCATCTTTGAAAGGTAGCAGGTGCATTACATAAACCAAAAGGCATACGTCTATAAGCAAAAGTACCAAAAGGGCATGTAAAAGTAGTCTTTGATTGATCTCTAGCCGACACAGGTATTTGAGAGAAACCAGAATAACCATCTAGAAAGCAATAGTGTGTATGTTTGCATAATCTTTCTAGCATTTGATCAATAAAGGTAAGGGGTAATGATCTTTCTTAGTAGCTTTATTTAATTTGAAGAAATCAATTACCATCCTATAACCTGTGATAATTCTTTGTGGAATCAATTCATCCTTATCATTAGGAACAACAGTAATACCTCCCTTCTTAGGGACACAATGGACAAGACTTACCCACTCACTATCAGCAACGGGATAGATTATACCTGCCTCCAGAAGCTTTAGTATTTCTTTTCTTACCACTTCTTTCATTTTAGGATTCAGACGTTGTTGAGGATCACGAACTGGTTTAGCATTTGCTTCCAAATTTATTTTATGTTGACATAGAGTGGGACTAATTCCCTTAAGATCATCAAGAGTGTAGCCAATAGCAGCACGATGCTTCTTCGGAGTTTTCAACAATCTTTCTTCTTCATGCTCTGAAAGGTTAGCACTAATAATAACAGGATATATCTTCTTTTCATCAAGATAAGCATATTTAAGATTATCAGGCAAAGGTTTAAGCTCAAACACGGGATCACCCTTGGGTGGAGGAGGATCCCCTAAAATTTCAACAGGCAAGTTGTGTTGCAGAATAGGTTCCTGTTTAAATAATACTTCATCTATTTCCCTTCTTTCATTCATGAACATATCATTTTCATGGTCTAGCTAGTGTTCTAAAGGATCACTAGGAGGTACGGCAATAAAAGCAAGACCAATAATTTCATCCTTACTAGGTAATTCTTCCTCATGATGTTGTTTACTAAATTTAGAGAAATTAAACTCATGAACCATATCATCCAAACCAACAGTAACAACATTCTTTGTGCAATCTATGGTAGCATTGACAGTATTTAAGAAGGGTCTACCAAATATAATGGGACAAAAGCTATCTTGCGGAGAAGTAAGAACAAGAAAATCAGCAGGATATTTAGTTTTCACACACAAGACTTCAACATCTCTAACAATTCCAATTGGTGAAATAGTATCTCTATTGGCAAGTTTAATTGTAACATCGATGTCTTCTAACTCAACAGGTGCAATGTCATGCATAATTTCTTTGTATAAGGTATGCGGTATAACACTAGCACTAGCACCCATATGACATAAGCCATGATAACAATGATCTCCTATTTTAACAGAAATAACAGCCACGCCTACCACAGGTCTATGTTTATCTTTATCACAAGGTTTAGCAATTCTAGCAGTTTCACCTTCGAACTGAATAACATGCACATCAATATTATCAGACAAAAGATCTTTAACAATAGCAATATTAGGTTCTACTTTAACTTGCTCAGGAGGTGTATATGTTCTAATATTGCTTTTACGAACAACAGTTGAAGCTTTAGCATGATCCTTTACTCTAACAGGGAAAGGTGGTTTCTCAATATAAGAAGTAGGAACAATAGGATCATTATAAGTGACAGTCTTTTCTTCAACTTTAATAGGTGCAGCTACTTTTACTTCTATGGGAGGATGATATTTAAACCACTTCTCCTTAGGGAGATCAACATAAGTAGCAAAAGATTCACAGAAAGAAGCTACTATCTCAGAGTCTAGTCCATATTTAGTGCTAAACTTACGGAAAATATCAGTATCCATAAAAGATTTAACACAATCAAACTTAGGTGTCATACCTGACTCCTTACCTTCGTCGAGGTCTCAATCTTTAGAGTTGTGTTTAATTCTATCCAATAAATTCCATCTGAATTCAATAGCCTTCATCATAAAAGAGCCAGCACAAGAAGTATCGAGCATGGTGCGATTGTTTTCAGAAAGCCGAGCATAAAAACTTTGCATAATTATTTCTCTCGGGAGCTCATGATTAGGGCATCAATATAACACTGATTTAAGCCTCCCCCAAGCTTGAGCAATGCTTTCTCCTTCGCGAGGCCAAAAATTATATATATAATTGCGATCACGATGAACAAGATGCATAGGGTAATACTTTTGATGAAATTCCAACTTCAATCTTTTATAGTCCCATGATCTCATATCATGACATAGCCTATACCATACCAATGCGTCTCCCTTCAAAGATAAAGGGAAGACCTTCTTCTTAGCAACATCATCGGGTATACCTGCAAGCTTAAATAATCCACAAACTTCATCCACATATATTAAGTGCTCATCAGGATGCTTTGTTCCATCTCCTGTAAAAGGGTCAGCTAGCAGTTTTTCCATCATACCCGAAGGAAATTCAAAAGGCGTTTCATTTTCAATAGGTTTAGTAGGTTGAGGAGCAACTCTTTGCTCTACTAGACGGGGTGAAGATACCCCGAACAAGCCCCTCAGAGAATTACTTTCCATAGTAACAAGTGACAGTAAATTTGAGCACAATATATAAATTTTTCCTTACCAAATTCCACCTACCAAAGGCGCTACACTCCCCGGCAACGGCGCCAGAAAAGAGTCTTGATGACCCACAAGTATAGGGGATCTATTGTAGTCCTTTCGATAAGTAAGAGTGTCGAACCCAACGAGGAGCAGAAGGAAATGATAAGCGGTTTTCAACAAGGTTTTCTCTGCAAGTACTGAAATAAGTGGTAACAGATAGTTTTGTGATAGGATAAATTGTAACGAGCAACAAGTAACAACAGTAAATAAAGTGTAGCAAGGTGGCCCAATCCTTTTTATAGCAAAGGACAAGCCGGAACAAACTCTTATAATAGGAAAAGCGCTCCCGAGGATACATGGGAATATCGTCAAGCTAGTTTTCATCATGTTCATATGATTCGCGTTCGATACTTTGATAATTTGATATGTGGGTGGACCGGTGCTTGGGTGCTGTTCTTACTTGAAAAAGCATCCCACTTATGATTAACCTCTATTGCAAGCATCCGCAACTACAACAAAAGTATTAAGGTAAACCTAACCATAGCATGAAACATATGGATCCAAATCAGCCCCTTACGAAGCAACGCATAAACTAGGGTTTAAGCTTCTGTCACTCTAGCAACCCATCATCTACTTATTACTTCCCAATGACTTCCTCTAGGCCCAAATAATGGTGAAGTGTTATGTAGTCGACGTTCACATAACACCACTAGAGGCTAGACAACATACATCTTATCAAAATATCAAACGAATACCAAATTCACATGACTACTCATAGCAAGACTTCTCCCTTGTCCTCAGGAACAAACGTAATTACTCACAAAGCATATTCATGTTCATAATCAGAGGGGTAATAATATGCATATAGGATCTGAACATATGATCTTCCACCAATTAAACCAACTAGCATCAACTACAAGGAGTAATCAACACTACTAGCAACCTACTAGCACCAATCCCAGACTTTGAGACAAGAGTTGGATACAAGAGATGAACTAGGGTTTGGAGATGAGATGGTGCTGGTGAAGATGTTGATGGAGATTGCCCTCTCCCGATGAGAGGAGCGTTGGTGATGACGATGGTGATGATTTCCCCCTCCAAGAGGGAAGTATCCCCGGCAGAACAGCTCTGTCGGAGCTCTAGATTGGATCCGCCAAGGTTCCGCCTCGTGGCGGCGAAGTCTCGTCCCAAAAAGTTCCTTCTTATTTTTTTCTCATTGAAAGACTTCATATAGGAGAAGATGGACGTCGGAGAGGCACCAGGGGGCCCACGAGGTAGGGGGCGCGCCCTAGGGGGGCACGCCCCCCACCCTCGTGAGAAGGGTGTGGGCCCCCTGGCCTTCATCTTTTGCGAGGATTTGTCTTTATTTATTTTAAGACGTTCCGTGGAGTTTCAGGACTTTTGGAGTTGTGCAGAATAGGTCTCTAATATTTGCTCCTTTTCCAGCCCAGAATTCCAGCTGCCGGCATTCTCCCTCTTTATGTAAACCTTGTAAAATAAGAGAGAATATCCATAAGTATTCTGACATAAAGTGAAATAACAGTCCATAATGCAATAAATATCGATATAAAAGCATGATGCAAAATGGATGTATCAAGCTCGGTGCGGTAGTTGTCACGTTGGCCGAAGGTGACAGGGAGGCGGATCTGCCCTATCGGGGTGGTGGAGCCGTCGGTTAATCTTGAGAAAGTCTTGGTGGGCTGCAGCTGATCATAGGGCACCTGGAGGCGGTCGAACGTCTCGATGGTGAGGAATAGAGCCCCGCACCGTCGTCGATGAGGGTCTTGGTGACGAGGACATTGCTGATGATGGGCGAGCAAAGCATCGGGAGGGCGCGAGGAGTTGCCGCGCACTTGAGTTGGTTAGACGAGCTAAAGGTGATGATGCACTTGGACCACTTGAGCGGACGTGTGGCCTCGAGCCTGGGGAGGGTCCTGTTCACCTCGCGAGCAAACTACTTGAAGATGTGATGAGAGGTTGTGGCCTGAGCACCGCCCAAGATGCAGTCGATGGCGCGTGGCTCCTAGAAGCCCCCAGCCCCCTCGTCCTGGTGGTGGTCATTGTTCCTTCTTGGTGGCGGTGGTAGCGGAGGGAGGCCGGCATTGCCCTAAGGATGGTCCTCACGAGGCTGATCTCTCCAGGCGCCCTTGCGAGGCTGGCCCTGCCAGTGGTCCTCACGAGGCTGATCTCGCCACTCCTGGCGTGGACCGCGGTCGTCCCAGCGTCCTCCACTTCGACCTCCTCCGCGGTCGTAGCCTCGATCGTTGCGCTCGGGGCGTCGACTGAGGTGCCCATCGCGGATGGCCCTGAGCTCCTAACAGTCATTCGTGTTGTGGTTGTGTACATTGTGGAAGACGCAGAACATACGGCTGCCCTTGGATGACTCTGGGTGGTCGCAACCGCGCTTCATCTCTGGTTCAGCTGTGAGCACGACCGCCCCTTTGCGCTTCACGTCCTTGGCGTTGGCCTTCTTGTCTTCTGGATTGGCCGCTGGGAGCTCAAGGAGGGAGGGGCGCCCTTCCTCAGCTCTCGTGCACTTGGTTGCCATGTTGAGCATCTCTAGAGCCGTGCATAGGTCCTCATGGATGGCGAGCTCCTCCTTCATCTTGACATCACGGATGCCATCGAAGAACGCCGAGATGATGGCCTCGTCCGAAACCTTGGGGATCTTGAGGCGAACGTTGTTAAAGCGCTGGATGTATTTTTGCAGGGTTTCCCCTCGCTGCTGCTTGATGTGTCGCTGGTCACCCGCGATAGGTGGGCGGTCGCGGGTGCCTTGGAAGTTGGCAACAAAACGCTGACGCATGTCGCCCCAGGAGGAGATCGATCCCGCGGGCAGGTTCAGGAGCCACGAGCGCATGCCATCCTTGAGAGCCATGGGGAACCAGTTCGCCATGACCTTCTCATCGCTGTTGGCTGCCTCGATGCTCAGCTCGTAGAGCTGCGGGAACTCCACAGGGTCAGGGGTGTCGTCGTAGTGCGGAGGTATGTCAGGCTTGAACTTGCCCGGCCAGACGATGTTGCGTAGCTCGAGAGTGAAGGCTCGGCAGCCTGCGGTGGCCATGGGAGCTCGTCATGGAGGTGCAGCCTCATTTTGGTGTTCACGCGCCGCCACCGCAGGCGGCGCGCAGTCTTGACGCGGTGGTGCAGGGAGCGCTGGAGCACCCTCTTGCGGCCGCTGGACCTCGTGGCAGCTTTCTTCTCCATGTGTGGGCGCCCTGTGCGGTGGGTCACGCCGTGGGGCCGCGCGCCTTGGTTCAAGGGCGACATCTTGATGGGGAGGTGGGGGAGGCTCTCCGTGGGCTACTTCGCCCGCGGCACGCGGCAGGCGTGGCAGCAAGAGGGGTGGTGGGGGAGAGCCCCCAGCGGCGCTGACAAGCTCGGCGATGCGGTCCAGCCAGTCTTCGTAGAAGTCATCAATGGGGCGGTAACGCAGGAGCTCGCACGCCATGAGCAGCGCAACCTGCGCGTCCGCCGGCCCGTGACGAGCGTGAGACGACAAGCCATCCGGAGTCAGCGACGGGGTGGCGGTGCGTCCATCTCGCCGCACGAAGGGGTGCAGCGATGAGGCTTGCTGCTCGTGGCCCGCCGAGCCGGTGGCGGCATTGGCGGCAGGTGATGGAGAACGATGGTGAGGCCTGCCGACGGGCACGTCTGGGCGATGCGAGTAGCGAGGGCGGCTTGACGCTTGGCACGGGCTCGACGAGCATCAGCCATGGAGGCGGTGGAGCGGCAGCGGGTCGACCGACGGACGAGAGGCTTCGACGCACCCCTACCTGGCACGCCAAATGTCAGATTCAGGGTTCCGCAGACCCTTCAGAGGTTCGAACACTGGGGTGCGTGCAAAGAACTCTCACTTCCTAGTCTGCATGCTCAATGATTCCAAGGCCTAGCTCGACGAACCCAAGGGGCAGGAAACACAGCGGTTTATCCTGGTTCGGGTCACCTTGCGGTGTAATACCCTACACTAGCTTTGTGGTGGATTGCCTCGAGGGGCTGAGGATGAACTAGTACAGTGGTGAAACAGACTCAGGAGGTGAGGTGTTCTTGAGCTCGATGAGCTAGTGGGTGAGAGGATGATCTGAATGATCTCCCTTTCTATGGTGGTGGCTAAGTCCTATTTATAGTGGCCTTGGTCCTCTTCCCAAATGTAGGCGGGAAGGGATCCCACAACGGCCAAATTTGAAGGGGCAACTAGTACAAGCTATCCTGACAAAAGAAGTCTTCTCCTGCAAAAGGCTCTCGTGGTGACACTACGGTAGGCTCCACGATGATCTCCGTCCTGCCGTCCTGGGGGTCTTGGTCTTGTTGCACTGATATGGAAACCTTTGCTAGATTCCTCGGGACTCCGCGCCTGCACTTTCCTCCTTAGCACCAAAGATGAAACTAGTACAGTGCGCCCACTGGCGCCCATCTGGCCTTGTTCGTCATGGCTCACGTCATGTGAAACTCGCGAGGTGCACCTTGCCTGGATATCTCCGCTCCTCGGGAGCCAGCCTGTTGAGCCCACCCCGTAGGGAGGTCTTGGTGTTGTCCGCCTTGCGAGGCTTGGCCCCTCGTGAGGGTCTTGGATTGTTGTTGCTGAAGCTGGGCCATACCAGGCCATCGATGGAGCCACGTTTTGGGCTGCAGGCAGGCAAGTCTGGGTACCTCCGTTCCCAGGACGCCGACAGCGAGCGACGCGGTAGGGCGGCGCGGCGCGATGGGGAGAAGGGGTGGCGACGGCGAGGCGCGCCGGGAGGCGGGCAGCGAGGCGCGGTGCGCTAGGGCACCTCGAGCGACAGGCGGCGACGAACGAGCCACACGGGCCCGCGATTGGCTTGGGCGGGCCACGGCGGCTCACGGGCGGGAGGCGGCGGAGGACGACACATGGCGCTCTCCGATTGGTCCGGGCCGTTGGCGCGGACACGTTCGGCGGCGGCGGACGTGTCCGGTGGCGCAAAGGGGAGGGGAGCTAGGGTTTGCCCGAGAATTTTGGAGGGGGAGGCTTAGATATAGATGGTGGGAGCTAGGAGAGGGCTATGGAGGTGCGGTTTTCACCCACACGATCGTGATCCAATGGTGAAGAGCATGGAGGGGGTTTAGATGGACTAGTGGGCTGTTGTGGAGGGGTTCTAGGCTGCAATGAGTTAGGGGTCCGGCGGTTAACATGGTTAACCATTGGGGCATCAAACAGCTTCCAAGTGGAACAAAATTTGACAGGCGTCCTACCGGTGATATACCAAGACCGCTAGTCAACTCTCGGCCCATTCAGAGAAAGTTTTTCTCTCGCTCACGAAACAAGATCTGGGAGGTGCGGCGGGTGCGTGTGAGAGTGTCGGCTTCCGAAACGGACAACAAAGAAAATGACCGGATGCAAGAGACGAACACGAATGCACATGATGACATGAGATGAAATGCATGGCATGAACAAAATGCACAACGAGGAAAAACCCAACTACTGATGATATAACATATAACATTGCCAGAAATGGCAAGAGTTGGAGGTACAATTATGGAACGTTATATCCTGCACGTTACACCAGGTTTCGCTATTGGTTATTGACCAGAGAGGTGTCTCGGTCATGTCTACATAGTTCTCGAACCCGTAGGTTCCGCACGCTTAATGTTCCTTGATGATATAGTGTTACATGAGTTATATGATTTGGTGACCGAATGTTGTTCTGAGTCCCGGAAGAGATCACGGACATGACAAGGAGTCTCTAAATGGTCGAGAGGTAAAGACCGATATATAAGACGATGGTATTTGGACACGGGAAGTGTTTCAGGACGTACCGTGAAGGAATCGGGTCACCGGAAGGGGTTCCGGGCACGCCACCCCCCCCCCCCGGGGGGGGCAAGTTATGGGCTTAATGGGTTGAAGGGAGGGACAGACCAGCCCACTAGGGGCTGGTGCGCCCCTCCACTTGTTTGGCCAGCCCTAGGGAAGGAAAAGGGGGAGGGCTAGCCCCTCCTTCATTTCCCTCTCATGGGAGAAAGGAAAGGGAGGGGCGCCACCCTCCCTTGCCTTTCCCTGCACTCCAAATAAGGAAAGAAGGGGGCACGGCTTGGGAGGGACCCCAAGTAGGATTCCTCCTACTTGGGTGCTTCCTTTGGCTGCTCCTCCTTCCCTCCTATATATATATGGGAGGGGGCGCCTAGCACACAATAGACAATTCCCCTAGCCGTGTGCAGCGCCCCCTCCACCGTTTACACCCTCGGTCATATTTTAGTAGTGCTTAGGCGAAGCCCTGTAGAGATCGCTTCACCATCACCATCACCACATTGTCGTGCTACCGGAACTCATCTACTACCTCGCCATCTTGCTGGATCAAGAAGGCAGAGGACATCACCGAGTTGAACATGTGCAGAACGCGGAGGTGTCGTACGTTCGGTACTTGATCGGTTGGATTGCGAACAAGTTCGACTACATCAACTGCGTTGTCAAACGCTTCCGCTTACGATCTATGAGGGTACATAGACACACTCTCCCCCTCTCGTTGCTATGCATCTCCATGGATAGATCTTGTGTATGCATAGAAAAAAAAATTGTTTTCCATGCAGCGCTTCCCAACAGTGGCATCATGAGCCAGGTCTATGCGAAGATGATATGCACGAGTAGAACACAAAGAGTTGTCGGTGGTGATAGTCATACTTCTTACCACCAACGTCTTATTTTGATTTGGCGGTATTGTGGGATGAAGGTGCCCGGACCAACCTTACATGTCCATGCACATGAGACCGGTTCCACCGACAGACATGCAACTAGTTTTGCATAAAGGTGGCTGGTGGGTGTCTGTTTCTCCCACTTTAGTTGAATCGAATTTGACTATAGCCGGTCCTTGAAGAAGGTTAAAACAACAAACTTGATGAATCACCGTTGTGGTTTATTCCATAGGTAATAACGGTTCTTGCTAGAAGCCTGTGGCTGCCACATAAAACTTGCAAAAACAAAGTAGAGGACGTCTAACTTGTTTTTGCAGGGTATGTTGTGATGTGATATGGTCAAGACATGATGTGATATACGTTATTGTATGATATGATCATGTTTTGTAATTTATCAGCAACAGGTAGGAGCCTTATGGTTGTCTCTTTATTGTATGAAATGCAAACACCATGTAATTGTTTTACTTTATCGCTATGTGTTAGCAATAGTTGTAGAGGCAATACTTGGCGAGACGACCACGATGCAATGATGGAGATCAAGGTGTTGAGCCAGTGACAATGGAGATCATGACATTTCTTTGAAGATGGATATCAAAAGCACAAGATGATGATGGTCATATCATGTCACATATTTTGATTGCATGTGATGTTTATCTTTTATGCATCTTATTTTGCTTAGGACGGTGGTAGCATTATAAGATGATCCCTTCACTAAATTTCAAGGTAAAAGTGTTCTCCCTGAGTATGCATCGTTGCTACAGTTCGTCGTTTCGAGACACCACGTGGTGATCGGGTGTGATAGACTCTACGTTCACATACAACGGGTGCAAGTCAGTTTTACACACGCAGAATACTTAGGTTAAACTTGACAAGCCTAGCATGTACAGACATGGCCTCGGAACACTGGAGACCAAAAGATCGAACGTGAATCATATAGTAGATATGATCAACATAGAGTGTTCACCATTGATGACTACCCCATCTGATGTGATGATCGGACATGGGTTAGTTGATTTGGATCACGTATCACTTAGATGACTTGAGGGATGTCTATTTAAGTGGGACTTCTTTAGTAATTTTATTAATTGAACTTAATTTATCATGAACTTAGTCTTAATAGTTTTACATATCTATGTTGTAGATCGATAGCTCGTGATATAGCTCCCCTATTTTTTTGATATGTTCGCAGAGAAAACTAAGTTGAAAGATGATAGTAGCAATGATGCGGACTGGGTCCGTGATCTGAGGATTATCCTCATTGCTACATAGAAGAATTATGTCCTTGATGCACCACTACGTGACAGACCTGTTGCATGAGCTGATGCAAATGTTATGAATGTTTGAAAAGTTCAATATGATGACTACTTGATAGTTTAGTGTGCCATGCTTTACGGCTTAGAATCGGGGCTTCAAAGATGTTTTGACGCCATGGAACATATGAGATGTTCCAAGAGATGAAATTGGTATTTCAGACTCATGCCTGTGTCGAGAGGTATGAGACCTCTAACAAGTACTTTGCCTACAAGATGGAGGAGAATATCTGAGCCAGTGAGCATGTACTCAGAATGTCTGGGTACTACAATCGATTGAATCAAGTGGGAGTTAATCTTCCGGATAAGATAGTCATTGACAAAGTTCTCTAGTCACTATCACCAAGCTACTAGAACTTCGTGATGAACTATAATATGCAAGGGATGACAAAAACGATTCCCAAGCTCTTCACGATGCTGAAATCGGCGAAGGTAGAAATCAAGAAAGAGAATCAAGTGTTGATGGTTAACAAGACCACTAGTTTCAAGAAAAAGGGTGAGGGAAAGAAAGTGAACTTCAAGAAGAATGGCAAGGAAGTTTACACTCCCGTGAAGAAGCCCAAAGTTGGACCTGAGCCTAAAACTGAGTGCTTCTACTTCAAAGGAAATGGTCGCTGGAAGCGGAACTACCCCAAATGTTTGGCAGATATGAAGGATGGCAAAGTGAATAGAAGTATATTTGATATACATGTTATTGATGTGTACCTTACTAGTGTTCATAGTAGCCCCTGGGTATTTGATACCGGTACAATTGCTAAGATTAGTAACTCGAAACAGGAGTTGCAGAATAAATAGAGACTAGTTAAGGGCGAGCTGACGATGTGTGTTGGAAGTGATTCCATGGTTGATACGATCACCATCACACACGCCATCTACCTTCGGGATTAGTGTTGAACCTAAATAAATGTTATTTGGTGTTTGCATTGAGCACGAATATGATTTGATGATGTTTATTGCAATACGGTTATTCATCTAAGTCAAAGAATAGTTGTTGTTCTATTGACATGAATACAACCTTCTATGGTCATACACCCAATGTGAATGGTTTATTGAAAATCAATCGTAGTGATACACATATTCATAATATTGATGCCAAAATATGCAAAGTTGATAATGATACTACAACATACTTGTGGTGCTGCCTTTTAGGTCATATTGGTGTAAAGCGCATGAAGAAACTGCATACAGATGGACTTTTGGAATCACTTGATTATGAATGATTTGATACTTGCGAACCATGCCTCATGGGCAATATGACTAAAACTCCATTCTCTGGAACAATGGAGCGAGCTAAGGACTTAATGGAAATAATACATACCGATCTATGCGGTCCGGTGAGTATTGAAGCACGCGGCGGGTATCGTTATTTTCTGACCTTCACAGATGATTTGAGTAGATATGGGCATGTCTACTTAATGAAACACAAGTCTGAAACATATCAAAAGTTTGAAAATTTCAGAGTGAAGTGGAGAATCATCGTAACAAGAAAATAAAGTTTCTACGATTTGATCGCGGAGGCGAATATTTGAGTTACGAGTTTGGCCTTCATTTAAAACAATGTGGAATAGTTTCACAACTCATGCCACCTGGAACACCACAGCGTAATGGTGTGTCTGAATGTCGTTACCGTACTTTATTAGATATGGTGCATTCTATGATGTCTCTTACCGATTTACCACTATCGTTTTGGGGTTATGCATTAGACACAACTGCATTCACGTTAAATAGGGCACCATCTAAATCTGTTGAGACAACACCATATGAAATATGGTTTGGCAAGAAACCTAACCTGTCGTTTCTTAAAGTTTGGGGTTGCGACACTTATGTCCAAAGGCTTCAGCCTGATCAGCTTGAACCCAAATCGGATAAGCGTGTCTTCATAGGATACCCTAAGGAAACAATTGGGTACACCTTCTACCACATATCCAAAGGCAAGATCTTTGTTGCCAAGAATGGGTCCTTTCTAGAGAAGGAGTTTCTCTCAAAAGAAGTGAGTGGGAGGAAAGTTAAAATTGATGACGTAATTGTACCTTCTCTCGAATTGGAAAGTAGCACATCAGAGAAATTCGTTCCCATGATGCCTACACCAACTAGAAATGAAGCTAATGATGATGATCATGAAACTTCAGATCAAGTTACTAATGGACCTCGTAGGTCTAACAGAGCATGTTCCGCACGAGAGTGTTATGGTAATCTTGTCCTAGAAGTCATGTTACTAGACCATGACGAACCTACAAACTATGAAGAAGCTATTATGAGCCTAGATTTCGATAGATGGCTTGAGGCCATGAAATCTGAGATATGATCCATGTATGAGAACAAAGTGTGGACTTTGGTGGACTTGCCCGATGATTGGCAAGCCGTTCAAAATAAATGGATCTTCAAGAAGAAGACTGACGTTGATCGTAATGTTACTGTCTACACAGCTCGACTTGTCGCAAAAGGTTTTCGAAAAGTTCAATGGGTTGACTACGATAAGACTTTCTCACCTGTAGCGATGCCTAAGTCTGTCCGAATCATGTGAGCAATTGTCGCATTTCATGAAATATGGCAAATGGATGTCAAAACTGCAATCCTTAATGGATTTCTTAAAGAAGAGTTGTATATGATGCAACCAGAAGGTTTTGTCGATCCTAAAGGTGCTAACAAAGTGTGCAAGCTCCAGCGATCCATCTATGGACTGGTGCAAGCATCTCGGAGTTGGAATATACGCTTTGATGAGGTGATCAAAGCATATGGTTTTACACAGACTTATGGTGAATCATGTATTTACAAGAAAGTGAGTAGGAGCTCTATAGCATTTCTGATATTATATGTGGATAACATATTGTTGATTGGAAATGATATAGAATTTCGAGATAGCATAAAAGGATACATGAATAAGAATTTTTCAATAAAAGACCTCGGTAAAGCTACTTATGTATCCCGCATGAAGATCTATAGAGATAGATTGAGACGCTTAATAGGACTTTCACAAAGTACATACCTTGACAAAGTTTTGAAGAAGTTCAAAATGGATCGGTCGAAGAAAGGGTTCTTGTCTGCATTGCAAGGTATGAAGATGAGTAAGACTCAAAAACTGACCACGGCAGAAGATAGAGAGAGAACGAAAGTCATTCCCTATGACTTAGCCATAGGTTCTATAAAGTATGCCATGATGTGTACCAGACCTATTGTGTACCTTGCCATGAGTTTGGCAAGGGGGTACAATAGTGATCCAGGAGTAGATCACTGGACAGTGGTCAAAATTCATCCAGAGTTACCTAAGAGGACTAAGGAAATATTTCTCGGCTATGGAGGTGATAAAGAGTTCGTCATAAAGGGTTACGCTGATGCAAGCTTTGACACCAATTCCGATGACTTGGAGTCTCAATCTGGATACATATCGATAGTGGAAGAAATTAGCTAGAGTAGCACCATGCAGAGCATTGTAGACATAGAAATTTGCAAAATACATACGGATCTAAATGTGACAGACCCATTGACTAAACTTCTCTCACAAGTAAAACATGATCACACCTTAGTACTCTTTGGGTGGTAATCACATGGCGATGTGAACTAGATTATTAACTCTAGTAAACCCTTTGGCTATTGGTCACATGGCGATGTGAACTATGGTTGTTAATCACATGATGATGTGAACTATTGGTGTTAAATCACATGGCGATGTGAACTAGAATATTGACTCTAGTGCAAGTGGGAGACTGAAGGAAATATGCCCTAGATGCAATAATAAAGTTGTTATTTTAAATTTCCTTATTCATGATAAAGGTTTATTATTCATGCTCGAATTGTATTGATAGAAAACCTAAATACATGTGTGAATACATAAACAAATACCATGTCCCTAATAAGCCTCTACTAGACTAGCTCGTTAATCAAAGATGGTTAAGGTTTCCTAACCATGGACATGTGTTGTCATTTGATAACGGGATCACATTATTAGGAGAATGATGTGATGGACAAGACCCATCCATTAGCTTAGCATAATGATCGTTCAGTTTGTTGCTATTGCTTTCTTCATGTCAAATACATATTCATTCTACTATGAGATTATGCAACTCCCGGATACCGGAGGAATACCTTGTGTGCTATCAAACGTCACAATGTAACTGGGTGATCAAAAAGATGCTCTACAGGTATCTCCAAATGTGTTTGTTGAGTTGGCATAGATCGAGATTAGGATTTGTCACTCCGAGTATCGGAGAGGTATCTTTGGGCCCTCTCGGTAATACACAGCATAAGCTTGCAAGAAAATGACTAAGGAGTTAGTAACGAGGTGATGTATTATGGAATGATTAAAGAGACGTGCCGGTAATGAGATTGAACTAGGTATGTAGATACCGACGATTGAATCTCGGGCAAGTAACATACCGATGGACAAAGGGAATTACGTATGTTGTCATAACGGTTCGACCGATAAAGATCTTCATAGAATATCTAGGAGCCAATATGGGCATCCAGGTTCCGATATTGGTTATTGACTGGAGAGGTGTCTTGGTCATATCTACATAGTTCTCGAACCCATAGGGTCCGCACGCTTAACGTGCATTGACGATATAGTGTTATATGAGTTATATGATTTGGTGACTGAATGTTGTTCGGAGTCCCGGATGAGATCACAGACATGACGAGGGGTATCAAAATGGCCGAGAGGTAAATATCGATATATAAGACAATGGTATTTGGACATCAGAAGTGTTTCGGAACGTACCGGGAAGGAATCGGGTAACTGGAAGGGGTTCCGGGTACCCCCCCCCCCCCGGCAAGTTATGGGCTTAATGGGCCAAAGGGAGGGAGAGATCAGCCCACTAGGGGGCTGGTGCGCCCCTCCACTTGTTTGGCCAGCCCTAGGGAAGGAAAAGAGGGAAGGCTAGTCCCTCCTACCTTTCCCTCTCATGGGAGAAAGGAAAGGGAGGGGCGCCACCCTCCCCTGCCTTTCCCCGCACTCCAAATAAGGAAAGAAGGGGCGCGGCTTGGGAGGGACCCCAAGTAGGATTCCTCCTACTTGGGCGCCTCCTTTGGATGCTCCTCCCATCCTCCCACCTATATATATGTGGGAGCGAGGCACCTAGCACACAACTGTCAATTGCCTAGCCGTGTGCGGTGCCCCCCTCCACCGTTTACACCCTCGGTCATTTTTTCGTAGTGCTTTAGGCAAAGCCCTACGGAGATTGTCAGTTCTATATCCGGCGTATCTCGTAGTAGGGGTCCTGGGCTAGGCGTCTTGGAGCGATGGTAACATGGACATGGGAATTTACCCAGGTCCGGGCCCTCTTGATGGAGGTAAAACCCTACATCCTGCTTTTTATTGTATTCATATGGGGTACAGAGTACATGTATCTACCATGAGGTGGGTCTAATGAATATGAGATTGTCTATTGACTAGCCTGGCCTCGGTTTATATAAGACACTGGAGGCCTAGGGTTTTAGGAGAGTCCTTGTCTTGGGCGCCAAGTCTTGTGGAGTCTTCCTTGTATGCGGCATGGGTTGTCCAAACTGGCCCAATAGTGAACCACCATGGGGGTCCTTGGCCCGATACACCTGTTCGGGAGACGACGTGTTGAGTACCCCCTAGTCCAGGACACCGTCAGTAGCCCCCTGAACCGGTCTTCAAGTTGGGGACGCTCCTCGATTCTTTTGAACTGTTCTTCATCTTCGGTCGTCGGTCTTGAAAAATGGTTCAATAAATCTTCTCATATTCGATCTTGAGGATTACCAAAGTAAATCTGAAGAGTTTACAGGTCGGGTATCCAAGGAGCCCCTTTAAGTTTCCGGCCTTTATCAATGACTTGTTATTTTTAGGCCACACCTCGGGTTTGAAGTCGTTCCCGGGCGGCAGTGTCCTCTTGCGTCTGAGCTCCAACGCCGGACTGTATTCGAGATATCTTTTGCAGTCGAGCACCAACACCGGACCACTTCCGAGCTCCAACGCTGGGATGTATCCGAGCTCAAACGCCGGACTGTATCCAAAGAGTATTGGTAAAGCCGAGCTCCAACGCCAAACTGCATCCGAGCTCCAGCGTCGGACTGTATCTGAGCTCCAATGCTGGACTATGTCCAAGCTCCAACGCCGGACTGTGTCCAAGCTCCAACGCCGGACTATATCCGAGGTGTCATAGATCACCTTGGTTCAAAAAAGTTGAAGGAGTTTAGCCGAGCTTAATGCTGGAAATGCCCTCTATGGAGCCAGCCACTAGCACCCAAGCCTTATGCCGGACTACTTCCGAGGTGGTGCACCACCCTGACTGCAGGCCAATTTTTTGTCAATATTTTTGATTGGTGCAATTTATTCTCTACCGAGATATATAGCCAGTAGCCCTCAAGGTGTGTATCGGTCTAAAACCCGAGATGCACCTGAAGGATGACATAAGACCACTGATCCCAGTAGCACCTGAGACTCAAGTTGATTCGCAAAATCGGCCTGAGGATCAACTCCTAGCTCGGCAGAGTGCTTCAGGACACAAAAAGCGGTGTGCAAAGTCCCTGAGACTCTGGTTCAGTGCGGCCGACCAACCTGAGGATCATATTCTCCTCGAAAACTATATTCCACTTAAATTGTCTAGATTGGATTGTCAATGCAGTAGCCCCCCGAGAATTGGGTTGGGAAAAATGGCCGACCCTAGGATCGTACCTCCTTGGGAACAAGTTCAACTGTCATGTATATTTTGACAACACCGAGGTGGAGTTCAGCAGGAAAGATGTCGAACTATTAGTTTTATAAAAGAGTTTCACGCCGAACACCTCAACCAAGAGAATGCCCCTCTTCCTGAAACATAAAATAGATGAAAGATGTTATGAGCTCAAAAAAAGGCAAACTAACATGCGTAAAATACATTACGTCTAGATTGAATCAAGTTGTTTTGGTGCCAATATGAAATTGGTCTTAAAATTGTACTTTCATCGTGCTTTGACATGACACATCTGATTTCTAGACTTCAAGTGGGTCAGCCCTCGGCTTCAACCTCCCTATCCCGAAGGCGGAGTGTTTCTCAGGCCAGTTTAGCGAACTAAACGTGAGCGGCATTAGAGAGAAACCAGGCTACCCGGCTATTGATCATACACCTAAGTCGAGAAAGGAGTGGTAGAAAAAGACCGTGCAGCGACTAATAAAAATGGCTCATACTAATTCAAGAGCCCCAAGCGACTTGGGTAAAAGAATTTTATCTGTAATGAGTGTATGTACCGAAGTACTTATATCATATATGTGTTCACCCGAACTTTAAACGCGTCTTAACTGACCGTCGGCTCTCCCTCTTCGGTTAAGCGCCGAAAAGTGTTATGTACTCCACCTGTCGAGAATACCGACGGTGTTTCTGATAACCAGGAAATCAGGCCATAAGGCTGTAACAGACAAAGCGCACTTAGGGAACTCATGCTATATTACTGATGAAGTGTAAGAAGCATTTTCGAAGAAAATAGTACCTCCACCGATACCTTTCTTCGGTTGCTCATTGTTACTATGAGACTTATGCAATAGATTTTTTTGTATTCATGAGTTCCGTTGTGTGCCGACCATGGTTGAAAGCAATAAGAGCGCTAGCTTTCGGCTTCACCCAGTCTGAGGTCCGAGCTCGGATGACCCGATCGTGGCAATCGCAGAGGTGCTCCCTTTACTCCTAGCCGAACAATCGGGAACATAGGGGTAAACACAGGACCAAGGCAACCCATCTTACGGAACACTTAAGTCAACATGGTGCATATTGTGGCGTAATACATGAACAAGGAATGAAGTCATACAAGTATAATCATATGCAAGAGGAGAGGCCTCATAAAAGAAGCCCCCAAGTAAACGGTGTATTTGAATTTGTGTGTCAGAAACAAAGTTTTGACTAGGAAGTTTTTCACAAACAACTTTTTGCCAAAAAAGTATAATTCTTGTTCGGACCGAACAAAAGTTATAACTGAAAGTCTTTGAGCATGAAAGCGACTTAGCTAGTTAATGTGCTCGGTGGTGATGACGTAATCCGAGATTACGGTGGGACAAGGTCCCAGCCCCCAAGCCAGTCCCGAGATGGCCGAGGCGATGGAGCGGGCCAGCAGTATGACACTGAAGTCCCCGGCGTGGGTTAATGAAGTGATGACGAAACCCCCGGTTCAGCGGAGGTGACGTGGTACGTCGGTACGCCGAGGTGACAGCACTGCCCGACCCGGATCATTTATCTGTGCACAGAAAATAGTGCAGACCGGAAATAATAGTAATAATAATAAATTAATAAAATTCGTTGCATAATTAATAATTTATGCAAAGTGAGTTGATAAAAGAAATATAGCCCATGTGCCGAACACTCGATGAGGTAGGGCTCTCTCAGCGATGCCGAAGTCCCCAAGGCAACCGAACATATCGATATGGCGAATCGACCAACAAGGTGATCAGGCGAGCCGATATGCACCAATTGGGACAACAATGTTGGCTTGCCGGGGCAGCGGCATAGTATGACCATAGTTAAGTTTCTTGCATACATAAAGCAGGGCATGATAGAAAATAAAAAACCCTTTGTATAATTTATCTACGCAAAATAAATAATTTAAGAAATATAGCCAGTTGGAGGGACGACGACATCAGTTCGCCGAGATGGCGATGGAGACCAGCTGAAGTCTATTGTGTGCACACATATAGTAGTGCAAGACAAAAAGGTAATAACAAGTAATGATAGTAATAACACAATTTTAGAAAAAAAAATCTTGTACTTAATTAGTTTAAGTGAAGTAAAAAATTAAAAGAAACATGGCCTAAGCACCGGGGTCGGCACGTCGGAGCGGCCACACGGAGATGCCGGCACAGGGACGTGAGCCGAGGTGATGATGCCATTTGCCCGATGTTTGGAGGAACGATGACATCAGGTCGCCAAGGCGGCGATGCAGACTAGTGGACGTCAATTTACCTGTGCACACAAATAGTGGAAACCAATAATAATAATAAAAATAATAATAATAATAATAATTTCATAATTAATTCATGCGAATTAATTGATTGGAGAAAGATGGCCTAGCATCAAGATCGTCCTGGCCTAGCGAATATGTCGACGCAGGTTGTTCCGTGGAACAACGATGTCAACAAGCAAAAAAGTTGTACATCTTAGGTCGCCTCGAAACGGCGGCAAAAAGAAAAAAGTTGTACGCAGAAAACAATGCGATCCGACAAAAAAATATCTGGAAGGAAATATTAGTAACTTAGTACTAGAACTAGTTAACGAAACAGTCGCACCTGATTATTTGCTCGGTAGTAGTCATAGCAACCAAAGCAAAAACAACTTCCAGTAGTACTAGTGCTTAGTACCCACGTGAGGCCAAAACCAATCTGACCTTTGTACAGGTTCATACGAGTTGATTGCCAGATATAATGCGGCCGCCGCAGACGAACATCACGACAATTCGTTCTGATCTCAATTAAGCCTGTATATCGCCGAGGAGAGAGTCCATGTTGGGCCACCAGCACTGCTCCATATGTGTAGTACTCGCTCGTGCGAACTCCTCGGCTGGATCGCCGCTGGCCGAATGCTTTTTTGCATGGCTTGGATCCGATTGACATAACAGAGGCACGCTGACGAAACGACGGTTAGTGCAAAGCTAGGTTGTATGGCACACTGATCCACAACAATAGAGCAGATCAACTACGCCTTCTGCACCAAGCATTGGGAAACACTGATAGACATCGATTAGTAGTAATCTAATCACATTGGGTCAGGAAGAAGTAATAATAAAAAAGGTAATAGTATACTACTCATAGACTTCCCTTGTTTGGACCGATGTGACGCTTCACCACGGGCCATAATAGCTTGAGGTTATCCCACATCAGCCGTTCTGAAACAGCCAGTGGTCACTAGCCCGGTGCGCTCGCGCGCCTTTGGCGGCGGCTGTCTGCTGATCGGATCAGCCGATTGCATCGCGTACAACTCCGTCCATCCGGCCTCGGATAATTTTGCAGATAAAAGTTGCGAGCCACCAGTAGTAATTTCTGAAGAAGTTAAGAGACGACGAATAGATCAACTGAAAATATCACCTGATCATCCATCGATCCGTGGCGATCGCCAAGCAGGCTCTCAATGAAAGCACCAATGTCAGTTCTATATCCCGCGTATCTCGTAGTAGGGGTCCTAGTCTAGGCGTCTTGGAGTGATGGTAACGTGGACACGGAATTTTACCCGGGATCAGGCTCTTTTGATGGAGGTAAAACCCTACGTTCTGCTTTTTATTATATTCATATGGGGTACAAAGTACATGTGTCTACCACGAGGTGGTTCTAATGAATATGAGATTGTCTATTAACTATCCTGGCCTCGGTTTATTTAATACACTGGAGGCCTAGGTGTGACGCCCCCGATTCAATCATACACTAATCATACACGCAAACGTGTACGATCAAGATCAGGGACTCACGGAAAGATATCACAACACAACTCTACAAATCAAATAAGTCATACAAGCATCACATTATAAGTCAGGAGCCTCGAAGGCTCGAATACAAGAGCTCGATCATAGACGAGTCAGTGGAAGCAAAAAAAATCTGAGTACAGACATAAGTTAAACAAGTTTGCCTTAAGAAGGCTAGCACAAACTGGGATACAGATCGGAAGAGGCGCAGGCCTCCTGCCTGAGATCCTCCTAAACTACTCCTGGTCGTCGTCAGCGGGCTGCACGTAGTAGTAGACACCTCCAGTGTAGGAGTCGTCATCGACGGTGACATCTGGCTCCTGGGCTCCATCGTCTGGTTGCAGCAATCAGGTATAGAAAGGGAGAAAAGAGGGAGCAAAGCAACCGTGAGTACTCATCCAAAGTACTCGCAAGCAAGGAGCTACACTACATATGTATGCATTGGTATCAAATGGATTAATGGTATCATATGTGGACTGAACTGCAGAAAGCCGGAATAAGAGGGGGATAGCTAGTCCTGTCGAAGACTACGCTTCTGGCCACCTCCATCTTGCAGCATGTAGAAGAGAGTAGATGGTAAGTTCACCCAGTATCATCGCATAGCATAATCCTAACTGATGATCCTTCCTTCGTCACCTCGAGAGAGAGAGAGAGAGAGAGAGCGATCACCGGTTGTATCTGGCACTTGGAAGGGTGTGTTTTATTAAGTATCCGGTTCTAGTTGTCATAAGGTCACGGTACAACTCCGGGTCATCCTTTTACCGAGGGACACGGCTATTCGAATAGATTAACTTCCCTGCAGGGGTGCACCACATTTCCCAACACGCTCGATCCCCTTTGTCCGGACACACTTTTTTGGGTCATGTCCGGCCTCGGAAGATCAACACGTAGCAACCCTACCTAGGCACAACAGAGAGGTCAGCACGCCGGTCTAAATCCTATGGTGCAGTGGTCTGGGCCCATCGCCCTTTGCACACCTGCACGTTGCGAACGCGGCCGGAGAGCAGACCTAGCAACCTCCATTACAAAGGAAGTTGCGTTACGCGGTCCAACCCGGCGCGCGCCGCTCAGTCGCTGACGTCACGAAGGCTTCGGCTGATACCACGACGTCGAGTGCCCATAACTGTTCCCGCGTAGTTGGTTAGTGCGTATAGGCCAGTAGCCAGACTCAGATCAAATACCAAGATCTCGTTAAGCGTGTTATTTTGAAATAACCACGGACGGCGACCAGGGCCGGGCCCACCTCTCTCCTAGGTGGTCTCAACCTGCCCTATCGCTCCGCCACAAAGTAACAGTCGGAGGCCTTCAGAAACTCAGGCCCACCTCTACCGGGATGAAGCCACCTGCCCCTTCAGCCCCCAACATCGGAATCACTCCCGGGTACTCCTACGAGCCGACCCGACTTTAGTCACCACCTGTATAGCATGTATATATGTATAAGTATATACCCGCGATCACCGCCCAAGTGATCACGGCCCGATAGTATAGCATGGCAGACGGACAAGAATGTAGGGCCACCGATGATAAACTAGCATCCTATACTAAGCATTAGGATTGCAGGTAAAGGTAACAACAGTAGTAGCAAGGAGAGGCTATGCATCAGAATAGGATTAACGGAAAGCAGTAACATGCTACACTACTCTAATGCAAGCAGTATAGAGAAGAGTAGGCGATATCTGGTGATCAAGGAGGGGCTTGTCTGGTTGCTCTGGCAAGAGAGAGGGGTCGTCAACACCGTAGTCGTACTGGGTAGCAGCGGCGTCGGTCTCGGTGTCTAGCAAGAGAACAGGGGGAAGAAACAATAAGTATTAAGCAAACAAATGCATGACGATGCGTGACATGACAAAGCGTGATGCTATGTGTGCCCTAACACGGTATGAGGTGGTACCGGTGAAGGGGGGAAACATCCGGGAAAATATTCCCGGTGTTTCGTGTTTTCGGACAAATGAACCGGAGAGGGAAAGTTGTGTGTTCGCTATGTTAGGGACGTGTGGCAGATGAACGGGCTGTGTATTCGGATTCGTCTCGTTGTTCTAAACAACTTTTATGTACAATATATTTTCATCCTAGTTACGAATTAATTTATACGATTATTCAAAGTTTTATAGCATTTTCTAGAATTATTATTAAACCAAATTAGAAACAAAATATACTTTTCTCACCTAGTGCTATTCTGGCCATAGTGTATGACAGTGGGGCCAGGGTCAAAGTCAACATCCAGCCAGTAGGTCAACAGTCAAAGTTGACTTGGGTCAAAGTGTGAATAATGAAGGTGGGGCCAACTTGTCATTGATTGATAATTTTAACTAAAGTGCTACACAGGTTTGGATAGTGATGGGACACACATGGCATTGGCTATTAGCACTAATTAATTGGATGGGCTCCATGTGCCAGAACACATACGTGCACTTGGCTGTGCATACACATGCATAGCCACACCTAGTCACACGACCATGTACACAGGACTTGGCGGCCATGCCCAAGAAGCGGTAGCAACAGCAATATGTAGTATCTAGCAGCAGTACAAAGCAACGGCAGTGCAACGCAGCCAAGCAGCAAAGCAGTGCAATGAGCAGTAGCTAATTAGCGGTAGCATCAGCAGTACGCGGTAGCCAGCCACAGCAGCAAGAGCAACAGCAGGTAGCAAGCAGCGGCAGGCACGCGGACGAGGCCAAGGCCCGGCCGGCGCGCGGGCAACGCAGGGGAAATCGGGCGCGGTAGGTGCGGATAGGGAGCGTGCCGGCAACCGCGGAGGCGCGGGCGAGCAGTGGGGAGCTGAAGGCCGCGCGGGGCAAGCTGCAAGTGGGCGCAGGAGGAGGCGCCCGAGCGAGGACGGGTGCAGGGGAGTGTGGGCAGCGGCGGCTACAGGCCCGGACGCACGCGCTGGTGAAAGGCGCGGCCGAGTGCGGCAGCGGGAGGCCGGGGCGTGACCTGGGGCGGGCGTGTACGTGTGGGAGCGAGGCAGAGGCGAGGTGAGTGGAGCACCGGACATGGCGACTTCTAGCACGGGACGACAATGACGAGCTCGGTGGCTAGAGGATGCGGATCGAGGGGGGGGAGGCAGAGGGAGAAAACGCGCCAGCTCACATCGTTGACGGGGAGAGGCTCGGGGAGGCGCGAGGTGGTCGTGGTGGTGCGGATCCGGCGATGGCGTGCGGCGGCCGAGGCGAGAAGATGGGGTCGATGTCGACGCTCGGGGGTGTCCTAGCTCGAGCTTGTCCCCGGGATGGATGAAGTCGGTCGCAGCGGACCTCCTAGACGTGCCGATGCGACGAGGGATGGCCGGAGGCCACGGGATCGATGACGAGCACGAAGGTGGGCGCGCTCGGCTCTGCTCCAAAATAGAAACGAGAGAGGGGGAAGGAGGTTCTAGTGATCTAGGGTTTGCGGGGGTGAGAGGGGGGTCGTCTTGTAGGCGGACAAGGGAGGCCGGATCGCCAGCACGTGGCCACGGCCGGCCATGGTGCCGTGGATGCGGTGCCACGATCCCCTATGAACAGGAGGAGGAAGAAAACAGGGGGATTTGGGCTGGGCTGCCACCGTTTGACTTACGGCCCAAATAGCATAGTAGGTTTCAGTTGTTTTCCCTTTTCCTAATTTCTGTTATAATGCTACAACTCTGTTTTCTATTTCTTTTTGCTAGCAAAAGATTCTTGCTTAACATGAAACTTTGCACATAAATTCTACTCAACACTACAGGGTTTCACAAAAAAGTTTGAGGTCAAAATGGAACTGTTCTATTTACTTTCAAATTTAAATATGTTTATTTAATGTTGGTAGCACTATTTTAAATAGGTTAAGGGCATTTAATTATTTCAAAATATGTTTGTTCCTACATGAAAATTACCTAGTGAATATTTGCAACTCATCGAACATTTTTGTTTTATCGTTTGAAAAATTAAAATTTTGACATGCAATTTAGATTTGAATTCGAACTGGGTTTTGACCAAGTGAGGTTTAGCCAAATAACAACGAAATCTCAAAGGGAAAAACTCAATTCATCACAACAAGATAGAGAGGGAAAAATAGCCCGCAATACATCAAGATCGTGACATCTCAAGAACATGAGAGAGAAAGATTAAACACAAAGCTACTGGTACAAACCCTCAGCCCCGAGGGTGGACTACTCCCTCCTCATCGTGGTAGCCGCTGAGATGATGAAGATGGCCACCGATGATGATTTCCCCCTCCGGCAAGGTGCCAGAAAGGGTCTAGATTGGTTTTCGGTGGCTATAGAGCCTTATGGCAGTGGAACTTCTAATCTAGGGTTATTTCTGATGGTTTCTTTATTTATAGGATTTTTTGGCGTCGGTTTCACGCGAAGATGGTCCTCGAGGTGAGCACAACCTGCCGGGGCACGGGTAGGGGCCCAGGTGCGCTCCGGTGTCTTGTGGCCTACTCCTTCACCTTCTGGTCCTTCCACGAAGCTTTGGGGGTCTCTTTTGTTCCAAAAAAATTCATCAAGTTTCAGCTCATTTGGAGAACTTCCATTTCTACACAAAAAACAACACCATGGTAGTTCTACTAAAAACAACGTCAGTCCGGGTTAGTTCCTTGCAAATCATACCAAAACCATATAAAATTGTTGTAAACATGGCATGAATATTTCATAAATTTTAGATACGTTGGAGACGTATGAGCATCCCCAAGCTTAATTCCTACTCGTCCTCGAGTAGGTAAATGATAAAATAAATAATTTATGAAGTGTGAATGCTAGCAAAGTGCAGAAGTTTGATCAATGATAATTTCAATCACTTTTCCTAGCATCATAACAACAAGTCTTTCTCATAAAACTTATCATGATAAAGTAGCAATTGAAAATGGAATACTTGTTGTGGAAAGCTACCTATCATATTCATCACATATTCTTTTGTTTATAGCATAGACATTTGGACTTTTATATGGTTCAAAGCAATAGTCTAGTTTTGACATGAGGACATAAATACTCAAGCATACCAACAAGCAACAATGTCTTTTAAAATATCAATGCTAAAATAAGTTATCCCTAGCCCATCATGCTCAGTCATTGATCCATTCATGAAACACACTCGCATATTAGCTACACCTAGTCCTCAAGTACTATCATAGTGCCCCCTAGTTGGTGCTTTATAAGAGAAATGGAGACTCAAATAAAAATTGCATAAAGTAAATAGATAGGCCCTTCATAGAGGGAAGTAGGGATTTGTAGAGGTGCCAGAGCTCAAAGCGAAAATTGAGAGATAAAAACATTTTGAGAGGCATTATTTTCCCACCAACGAAAACGACTTAGAGCTCCCAACACTTTCCATGCTAGATATATCATAAGCGGTTCCCAAACATAACATAAAGTTTATTCCCTTTCCACCATACTTTCCCTTTCCATGGCTAGCCATATCCACGGGTGCCCTCCATACCAATTGTAGCGACCCGACCTCAAATGGCCAAGCCTCTGTGTATCCGTGCCATCCCTGGATCGGTATTGTGGCACACACAGTACATCAATGTATATATCAAAGTGCAATCACATGTATAAATAATGTAAAACTGATATATATACCTCATAAGTCTCAGCGGAAACAAACATAAGGGTGTGGAGTCCATCAACGCCAACGGCAAGTTGAGTGTAGACTGTAACCCTACAACGTAACTCTTACTCGTCGTAGAAAATTCCTGCAACATAAGACGTTGCAGCCCTGTAGGTCAGTACATTGAATGTACTGGCAAGTCACATCCTAAGAATAATGAACCTACTGTACATGCAATTTGGCTGGTGGAAAGCTCTAAGTTTAGTTTTTGCATAACGCTAGTTTTTCCCTAGAATAAAAGATATTATTCTACCACAACTGTATAGCATAGGATGAGTTGGCAAACCCAACTCAATCCATTCCCAAAGTTTCATTTAAAACCCAACTGCTTAATTAAGAGTGATGAGATCTCCCAGCATTTCCACTACTAGATGCTCACGTTGTCCGTAACCGGGGACACAGCTAATCGATTAGGTTTTAACACTCTGCAGAGGTTTGCGCACTTTTCCCCACAAGACTCGATCGCTTCCCTTGAAGTTCTCGCACTGCCTGACATTTGAGAACAGGATGACCGAGACATAGTCTTTCGAAAATGTCCCCCCTTAACCCACGGATAGACCGGTACACCTACATCATTCTACATCTGCGAGCCCATCCCGGAAGGGGTCACACTAAATACTCAACTAAGCTAGAGCCCATATTGGCTTGTGGTTGCACACGTAAGCTTCTAGACATGAGAATACGTTTGATCTCTTTGAGCCTGGGCGGACGGACCTCTAGTGGTGCACCACCATGGATTTCCCATGCATGTTCCCACTGTACTTTGCCACCATTCAAACCAAACCTCCGCCTAGGTAGTTCATTAAGTTATCTTGGTCCTACTTACTACTTTGTCACTCATCTCTCACAATGAACACCTCCCAATCCATGTCTACATTGGCGAGGCCAATTAAACTTACGCGATGGTGACAAAGGTATATGGTTCAAACCTACCTCAATGAACTACTAGGTAATGGCATAGCCATCTGGCAACAATAAATCCTACCATGCAATTCCTACTACAACGGACTAAGTGCAGAAAAAACATAGGTAATTAAAAGTATGGTCAAATGTGAACTTGCCTGGATACCGGTAGTTGAATTCTAAAGATCGATAGTACTCGGCTTCGCACTCCGGACAGTCTATCGTCAAAGTAAAATAACATACATAAGCAATCATTCCAGAGAGCAATAACAAGCAACACAAAAGACTCGGAAAACCAAATGGAAACCCAACACACATAACTTGCATGCAAAAAATTCTAGGTGCCAACAATAAGTGACATAAGGTGCAAAACTGTGATGTGATCTATCGTGCATACTTGGCATAGTAATAAAACTATCATGGACAGATCCTAGGTGTGCGAAAAAATGTGACAATGATCCAAGTGGTAGGGTTTGGCTACGGTGACATGGTGCAAAAAGAATCACATCAATCAGAGCTACGGTTTAGGAGATATGGCCAGTTGAAGTTTGAATTCAAACCTGAATAAATTAAAATTTGAAATTGGCTAAAAGTTTTCAAAGTTGGTTCTCTGGATAAAGCTATTCTAGAAGAACATTTTGCCGCTGGTTTCATCCAATTTGGAGTTACGGTTAAAAAGATACAACCATTCGAAGTTTAGGGGCTAAACTGAAAACTCAGGGACTTGACTGTGAAAGTTTTATTCGTGACCAGGTCCCTGGCCACGTGGCGGCTTCCTACTGGCCGAGCAGCGTTCGCGACTTCGGCTAAAAGGAGAACGGCCACCAAATAAACAAAACAGAGGCAGCGGCTTAATACAACAAAAACCGAGGTCGGTTTAACTAAACTGCATGGTTTATTAAAAACCGGAGTTAACCGATTTAACACAAAAAAAATGAACCGGGCGAACAGCTGCTTACCAACGACGACGATGACAGGAGAAGGCGGCGCGGGCGGCGGGCGGCAGACGGGCGGCGGCTCCGGCGGTCCTCAGCGGTGGCGAAGTGGTCGGGGAGGTTGGGCGCGGCATGGGCGGCTTGCTGGTGGGGTCGGCGGGTGGTGGGGTCGCCGGCGACGAGCGGAGGGAGACAGCGGAGCTCTGGTGCTCCGGCGAGAGTGTGGGTCGTCCAGGCGGCGGCTCCGGTGACCTAGAGGCAAAACCACCAGGTCAAAATGGAGTGCGCGGATGTGGGCATTCGAGTGACGAAGGGAATGGGGGCCGGGGTGCACCACCGGCAATGGAATCGACGGTG
The DNA here is from genome assembly GCF_003073215.2 of Triticum urartu. Lineage (NCBI taxonomy): Eukaryota > Viridiplantae > Streptophyta > Magnoliopsida > Poales > Poaceae > Triticum > Triticum urartu. The sequence goes on from NC_053024.1 coordinate 260,921,465, forward strand.
AGGTGGCTCGGCTCCAGCGAGATCCGAATGGGCGGGGCGGTGGCTACAGGCGATGTGGGGAGCAGAGAAGGGGCGGGATCAGACGAGGGCGTCTCGGGGCTTTTATAGGCCAAGGTAGGGGCGCTGGGAGCGGCGGATAAGCTCATTCGAGCGAAAGGCGGCTGGTAGTTTCGGGCGAGCGCGCTCGCGAGCTCATCCCGAGCGGATCGAGCAGGAGGTTGGGGACGATGGGTTGCGGGCCCCACTGGCAGCGGCGGTGGGAGAGAGCGAGCGAGGGAAGAGGGGCGCAGGCGAGCGAGGCGTAAGGCCTCGGGCGGCCTGGGGCGCTGCTGGGCCGGCTCAGGCCAATTGCCGGCTAGGCTGCTAGGCCTCCTGGCGCTTGTCTTGCTGGCTGGGCCGGTGGCCTGGCCGGTCAGAGTTTTCTTTAATAAAAAGTTTTTCTCTTTTTTTAACAATCAGAAAAACAAACAAACTGAGTAATAATAAAAAAACTATATAGGCATATTATATACCAAAATGCTCAGAGAAATAGCAGCAATAAGATGAACTATTTTTCAAGTTCAACTAAATTCTATAAAAATTCATAAAATTCAAACAGTGCTAGATTTGCATTTAAAATCCATACAAATCATTTTTAAAATAGCAAAATGATTTCAAATTTATTTTCTCCTATTTTTCCATTGAAGGTAATCATTTTACCCTTATTTCCATCTATTTATTTTTAGGAGAAAAATAATTTGAATTAAAACTAAATAACTCCCAAAAGGATTTGAAATTTGGAAATCCAAATAACTTCAAAGTGACTTTCAAATTATTTCTTTGAAACTTCCAACTCTCTTTCTTCAAATTTGAAGAAGTCATTTTATGAACTCATTGAGTTGCTTAAAGTTTCTAAATTTGAAATGTTTCAAATGGAATTCAAATCATTTTCAAACCCCTTTTCATTTCTTTAAATGGAAGAAGTCATATTATCTTCACTCTAGGGTTTTGTGATGAAATGAATTTGAATTGAGGAAGATCAAAATGCAAGATGAAAAGTTTTGGGAAAGTCCTTTTATTCCCTCTCATTCAACTTTTAAAAAGTTTTCAATTTCCAATAATTTTCACACAATAAATCACACAACAATAAAACAAACAATCATAATAATTTATTTAATATAACATTCCAAAATTTAGAATTTTGGAATGTTACAAACTACCACCCTTAAAATGAATCTCGTCCTCGAGATTTGGAGAGGCTAGAAAGAAGGTTAGGTTTGGGGGTCTCCTTGAAAATGCATTAATCAACACGTGGTATGGGGTGCTACCACCCTTAGAAGCATGGTCACGGTTCCAACAAAACTCATGTACTCCAGCCTTTGCGTTGACGGTGTCGATCTTCTCATATTCTCCGAGATAACTCCTTCACTTTTGCTCTTCTGGTAAGGGCATGGCCTTTTCCTCAAAATCAGGAGTCCTTGCATCAAAATAGCATCCTTATGAGATTTGACAAGTCTGGCGCCAATGCTAAACAACTATCGAAAATCTCATGGTGGTCAACAATTATTGGTTCCTGCTGTAGGAAATGGATCTGGTCTGAACCTCACCGCATAACCTACGATTGGCAACAGGTGCATGTACAGGGTTTCCATTGTCCTGCCATTCTAGGGTTTTGGCTTGTCGAGTTGACACTCTTCTAGGGTTTTAAGGCTCTCTGATTTTCTATCAACATATGATAGCTCATGATAGAAGTCTCCGGTATGGGGGCCAATCCATCCCGTACTTGAATCATTACCACATACGCAGATAGTGAATCATGTATTCTAACACTTGGGCATCCTCACAAGCATTGCAGAACTTCTCTTCTCCACGAACCGGGTTTGGGTAAACCCCTTGGTTCTGCAAGCCACACAAAATCTCTATTGTTTCTTCACAACTCTCAGGTTTTACGCAACCTCCAATGAAACGTATGCTGACGAAATCATAGCTTCTTTCAGAATTATTTTGTTCAACAAGATTGTGCTTATTTCCTTATCAAATCCTAGGTCCTGTGGGTTATGGCCCACTTCAACACTTGTATATTTTTAACTCATCCTTGGAGTTACTATTGCTCCATATTCCAACATCACATCTCCTTTAAATCCAATAGTACTTCATTACTTCATACTCTTGGGGTAACCATCATAACTAAAACCAAACTCCAACTCATTTGTCCAACTCCACTCTATAGAATACATTTTCTTTTCCATTGGTCAAGTGTTCACACAGACAAGTATCGCAAGAAAAAAATGCACTTGTTCATCCATAATTCATATTCTCTTCATATTAAATCCTTTATTACATCCTTAACCACTACTCAAAACTCAAATTTCAAAAGTACTCTATTACAAAAGCCGCCACCCACATAGTTTGGTGTGGTCAAGCATTACTTCCATCTTTATTCATTTGCCCTTCTTGAAGATGCTTCAGTCCCACTGGAACTGTGCAATGTGGTCCTTGAAATCATCGACCTTTTGCTTCATCATGGTGGCCATGAGCTTCATCTCCATCATCTCTGCATGCACCTCTCTCAGGTATTCCTGAGTGTGACGGAGTCTTGCTTCAAGTATTTCCCCAATCTAATCTATGGCTTCCATAGCAGCTTCACGAACAGAGTCGAAGAACGTTGCTCGTGGTACTCGAGAAATGAAAAAGTATTGCCCCATAGTCTTTGGGCAAACTCCCTTCACACGGTGGAGGTGTACCTCCACGTACCAAAGTTCAACTCCATTCTCCACGAAAGGATAACCCTTGTAGACTGCATCTCCCTCAAGATGAATATGCTTCATCATGTCCTTCAGGATTTTTGGGTAATCCTGATCACTAGTCAGGGTCATGATCGTTTCCGGACCCTTGAGAAAAGACTCGTAAAGGGTTGTCATCTGCAGGCATAAGATAGAATGGGTACTCAGTATAATGTATGTATTTCCTCGAGTGAAATGTGGTCGTTTTTTTGGGAAAAGTTTGGGGTCAGCTTGTCCATGGGTTCAAGGTTTTAGTCTGAGTGAGATAATGAGAGAGGCACTCACAATCAACAACAACTCATAACATTTCACATGAGATTCCAACACCTCAACTTTTATTGCTTCACGAGCTATTACAATTTCCATTTCATAACTCAACTCTACATCCCCAAAAATAAAAGTGTATTCCACATTTATTACATGCTTTATTCCAATATCAAGGTCTCAACTTCTCAGCCCAAGCTTTCCTCGAGTCTGAACATTCTCTGGCAAAATGTCCTACTCCTTTGCAGCGTAAACAAATGACTTCAGACAAATCCAGGGGCTTCCTTGTGGTTATCTTGGCTCCTTGGGTTCTTGGCTTCCTTTCTGGGCATTTGCTAGTGTAATGACCTAAATCCTTGAATCTATAATAGTGATATGAATCAGGTCCTTTTCTGCAGAAATTGGGTTGTTCTCGGGATACATGCTCTTTCTCTTCCTGGACTTCTTCGTTCCGATTAATTCTTCTATCTCTTGGGTATCAAACTCCACTTCTTCCATCGGGAAGTTTCCCAGATTCTCTTGGCTTTCCTTCGTGCAATACTGTGAAAAATGTCCTTCTTCTCCACATGAATAGCAAGCATTGGAGTAAAATATGTTTACGCTTTCTCCATCAGGGTCGTCAACATCTTCTGTCATCACCGGTTTTCTTAAACTTTTCCCGAGGGCTTCTTTCACTGCTTCCTTCTGCTGCTTGGTAATTTCTTGTACCTTGGGATAAATATGACACTGGGCAGGGTAGTGCGTAGTTCCTTCACACAAGAAACAAGTAACCTTCATGGTTGGACATTCTTCAGCTTGGCGATTTCCTTCACAATGAGGGCATACATCCTTGTGTTCTTCATGGGTATGTCCTATCTCACCACAAATCTTGCATGCGCAAGGTTTCTTCATTTTATTGCCATAGGGCTTCTGAATCAGACGAGACCTTAGTAGAGTCATCTTGAATTCCTCCCAAGTTTTTGCTCCATTACATCCTTGTATGGCCTGATGCGTTTTCCACCAGGTTGCAGCACTTTTGAGCGTATTGAACCTCATACTTCCTTGCAACCAAATTGCTCCTAAAGTGATTCTCCATGTTTTGAATCCCTAGCTCTGCCTCCAACTGAGTGATCGGTCAGAGAATATAAGTCCATCTTCATTCATCATCTATTGGGTCCAAGGGTTTTGGGATGAGATATGAGAGAGGGATAGAGAGATACACACAATACACACAATATAGTTTTGAAAATAAGTTTTGTTTGTGGCTGTCAGGAAAAACATCAAACAATGACAGCTCACAAACATCGCATCTAACATGAGTATACAACAGGGGTTTGGTCCTCTAAAGTCCATATAATTCTTGGAATATGTCAGTGTCTTCAAATTCTTCAATTCTTCAGAGGATTCATCAGTAGTAGCTTCAGTTCTTCTAGTGTATGGTGAAGTATGATATCTTGTCGTTCTTGGAGTGGCTTCAGTTCTTTCCTCCGTGTGGTCCAAAGGGAACGGGGTATTGTCTAACTATTTGAGGTAAAAGTAAAGATTTGATAAAGCTTAGAAAGAAGAGAGGTAAAGGACCTTTTTGAAAATAAAGTTTTAAAGAAATCCTTTCCTAAGGGCTTTCCAGTTTCTAGGGTCACGTCCTATAGTCAACATGTGCTCTGATACCATCTCTGTAGCAACCCGACCTCAAAAGGCCAATCCTCTGTGTATCCGTGCCATCCCTGGATCGATATGCTGGCACACACAGTACATCAATGTACATATCAAAGTGCAATCACATGTATAAATAACGTAAAACTGATATATATATATATACCTCATAAGTCTCAGCGGAAACAAACATAAAGGTGTGGAGTCCATCAACGCCAACGGCAAGTTGAGTGTAGACCGTAACCCTACAACGTAACTCTTACTCGTCGTAGAAAATTCCTGCAACATAAGACGTTGCAGCCTGTAGGTCAGTACATTGAATGTACTGGCAAGTCACATCATAAGAATAATGAACCTATTGTACATGCAATTTGGCTGGTGGAAAGATCTAAGTTTAGTTTTTGCATAACGCTAGTTTTTCCCTAGAATAAAAGATATTATTCTACCACAACTGTATAGCATAGGATGAGTTGACAAACCCAACTCAATCCACTCCCAAAGTTTCATTTAAAACCCAACTGTTTAATTAAGAGTGATGAGATCTCCCGCATTTCCACTACTAGATGCTCAAGTTGTCCATAACCGGGGACACGGCTAATCGATTAGGTTTTAACACTCTGCAGAGGTTTGCGCACTTTTCCCCACAAGACTTGATCGCTTCCCTTGAAGTTCTCGCACTGCCTGGCATTTGAGAACAGGATGACCGAGACATAGTCTTTCGAAAATGTCCCCCCTTAACCCATGGTTAGGCCGGTACACCTACATCATTCTACATCTGCTAGCCCATCCCGGAAGGGGTCACACTAACTACTCAACTAAGCCAGAGCCCATATTGGCTTGTGGCTGCACACATAAGCTTCTAGACAAGAGAATACGTTTGATCTCTTTGAGCCTAGGCGGACGGACCTCTAGTGGTGCACCACCATGGATTTCCCATGCATGCTCCCACTGTACTTCGCCACCATTCAAACCAAACCTCCTCCCAGGTAGTTCATTAAGTTATCTTGGTCCTACTTACTACTTTGTCACTCATATCTCACAATGAACACCTCCCAATCCACGTCTACATTGGCGAGGCCAATTAAGCTTACGCGATGGTGACAAAGGTATATGGTTCAAACCTACCTCAATGAACTACTAGGTAACGGCATAGCCATCTGGCAACAATAAATCCTACCATGCAATTCCTACTACAACGGACTAAGTGCAGAAAAAAACATAGGTAATTAAAAGTATGGTCAAATGTGAACTTGCCTCGATACCGGTAGTTGAATTCTAAAGATCGATAGTACTCGGCTTCGCACTCCGGACAGTCTATCGTCAAAGTAAAATAACATACATAAGCAATCATTCCTGAGAGCAATAACATGCAACACAAAAGACTCGGAAAACCAAATGGAAACCCAACACACATAACTTGCATGCAAATAATTCTAGGTGCCAACAATAAGTGACATAAGGAGCAAAACCGTGATGTGATCTATCGTGCATACTTGGAATAGTAATAAAACTATCGTGGACAGATCCTAGGTGTGTGAAAATATGTGACAATGGTCCAAGTGGTAGGGTTTGGCCACGGTGACATGGTGCAAAAAGAATCACATCAATCAGAGCTACGATTTAGGAGATATGGCCAGTTGAAGTTTGAATTCAAACCTGAATAAATTCAAATTTGAAATTGGCCAAAAGTTTTCAAAGCTGATTCTCTGCATAAAGCTATTCGAGACGAACATTTTGCCGCTGGTTTCGTCGAATTTGGAGTTACGGTTAAAAAGATACAACCATTTGAAGTTTAGGGGCTAAACTGAAAACTCGGGGACTTGACTGTGAAAGTTTTATTCGCGACCAGGTCCATGGCCATGTGGCGGCTTCCTACTGGCCGAGCAGCGTTTGCGGCTTCGGCTAAATGGTGAACGACCACCAAATAAGGAAAACAGAGGCAGCGGCCTAATACAACAAAAACCGAGGTCGGTTTAACTAAACCGCATGGTTTATTAAAAACCGGAGTTAACCGATTTAACACAAAAAAAACGAACCGGGCGAATGGCTGCTTACCGATGACAGGAGATGGCGGCGCGAGCGTCGGGCGTGGGAGGCAGACGGGCGGCGGCTCCGACGGTCCTCAGCGGCGGCGAAGTGGTCGGGGAGGTTGGGCGCGGCGTGGGCGGCGTGCTGGTGGGGTCGGCGGGTGGTGGGGTCGCCAGCGACGAGCGGAGGGAGGCGACGGAGCTCCGGTGCTCCGGCGAGAGCGCGGGTCGTCCAGGCGGCGGCTCCGGTGACCTAGAGGCAAAACCACCATGTCAAAATGGAGTGCGTGGATGTGGGCAGTTGAGTGACGAAGGGAATGGGGGCCGGGTGCACCACCGGCAACGGAATCGACGGTGAGGCGGCTCGGCTCCGGCGAAATCTGAATGGGCGGGGCGGTGGCTACAGGCGATGTGGGGAGCAGAGGAGGGGCGGGATCGGACGAGGGCGTCCTGGGGCTTTTATAGGAGAAGGTAGGGGCGCTGGGAGCGGCGGATAAGCTCATTCGAGCGGAAGGTGGCCGAGCGGATTGAGCGGGAGGTTGGGAACGATGGGTTGCGGGCCCCACTGGCAGCGGTGGTGGGAGAGAGCGAGCGAGGGAAGAGGGGCGCGGGCGAGCGAGGCGTAAGGCCTCGGGCGGCCTGGGGCGCTGCTGGGTCGGCTCGGGCCAATTGCCGGCTGGGCCGCTAGGCCTCCTGGCGCTTGTCTGGCTGGCTGGGCTGGTGGACTGGCCGGTCAGAGTTTTTTTTAATAAAAAGTTTTTCTCTTTTTTTAACAATCAAAAAAACAAACAAACTGAGTAATAATAAAAAAACTATATAGGCATATTATATACCAAAATTCTCAGAGAAATAGCAGCAATAAGATGAACTATTTTTCAAGTTCAACTAAATTCTATAAAAATTCATAAAAGTCAAACAGTTCTAGATTTGCATTTAAAATCCATACAAATCATTTTTCAAATAGCAAAATGATTTCAAATTTATTTTCTCCTAATTTTCCATTGAAGGGAATCATTTTACCCTTATTTCCATTTATTTATTTTTAGGAGAAAAATAATTTGAATTAAACTAAATAACTCCCATAAGGATTTGAAATTTGGAAATCCAAATAACTTCAAAGTGACTTTCAAATTATTTCTTTGAAACTTCCAACTCTCTTTCTTCAAATTTGAAGAAGTCATTTTATGAACTCATTAAGTTGCTTAAAGTTTCTAAATTTGAAAATTTTCAAATGGAATTCAAATCATTTTCAAACCCCTTTTCATTTCTTTAAATGGAAGAATTCATATTATCTTCACTCTAGGGTTTTGTGATGAAATGGATTTGAATTCAGGAAGATCAAAATGCAAGATGAAAAGTTTTGGGGAAGTCCTTTTATTCCCTCTCATTCAACTTTCAAAAAGTTTTCAATTTCCAATCACTTTCACACAATCAATCACACAACAATAAAACGAACAATCATAATAATTTATTTAATATAACATTCCAAAATTTAGAATTTTGGAATGTTACACCAACCCTTTCCAAGGAATTTACTAGTTGACAACATAAAGTAATTCATTTTTCATTTCGGGACTGGGCATCCCTAATACCTTTGCCTTACTCTCGTGCAATGACAAGTGAATAAACACTCATCGTGAGAATAACACATCTAGCATGGAAAATATTGGCCACCCCTCACCGCCTCACGAGAAGTACGAGCACACAAAAGAGAAATTTATTTTGAAAATTAGAGATGGCACATACAAAATTTCTTAGAACGGCAAAAGAATACCGCATATAGGTAGGTATAGTGGACTCATGTGGCAAAACGGGTTTAAAGGATTTTGGATGCACAAGTAGTGATCATACTTAGTGCAAAATGAAGGCTAGCAAAAGAATGAGAAGCGTCCAACCAAGAAACGAATAATCTCATAAGCGAGCATTGAGCATAATTAACACCGAATAATGCACCACAAGTAGGATGTAATTTCATTGCACAACTTTTGACTTTCGTGCTTGCATAGGGAATCACAAACCTTAACAGCAGTATTCTTACTAAAGCATAATTGCTCATCAACATGACTCACATATCACATCATCATATCTCAAAACTATTACAAGGAATCAAGTTTATTTTGTTCAGTGATCTTCATGGAAGTTTTTATTATATCCTTCTTGGATATCTATCACTTTGGAACTGTTTTCATGTGTTGCTTTTGATAAGCTCAAAAAAATATAAGTGAAGATCTTGAGCATAATATTTCTTTCTCTCAAATTAATATAAGTGAAGCAAGATAGAATTTCTTCAAAAATACTAAAGCACACCGTGCTCAAAAAGATATAAGTGAAGCACCACAACAATTCCATAGAAAAGAGCTGCGTTGACGAGATCCGAGTGTTGCTTACCTAGCCTCTTGGCAACTATTTGAGGACTCTACTTTATTTAAAAACTTTCAGCTCTAAGTATTTTATTAAAACAACAAGAAAAACAAAATAAAATGACAATCCAAGAATACCACGCATCATGTGAAGAAGCAAAAACTTAGGCTCAACCGACACTAAGCGATAATTGATGAAGAAGGAAGGTGGGATGCCTACCGGGCCATCCCCAAGCTTAGATGCTTGAGACTTATTGAAATATTTTCTTATGGTGCCTTGGACATCCCCAAGCTTGAGCTTTTGTCTCTCCTTAATTCCTCTCATATCACGGTTTTCCTAAATCTCAAAAGCTTCATCCACACAAAACTCAACAAGGACTCGTGAGATAAGTTAGTATAAACCAATGCAAAAACCATATCATTCTATACTGTAGCAAATCACTAAAATTATTATTCAACACTGCACACTAAATGCCTCTGCATATTTAATAGTCCTATCCTCAAATAAAATCATTAAACAAGCAAACATATGCAAACATAACAGCAATCTACCAAAACAGTACAGTCTGTAAAGAATGCAATAGTATCAATACTTCCCTAACTCCAAAAGTTATGAAAATTTGCCACACTGTAGAAAATTTATCAGAGCTCATTTTTCAGAAAGTTTCAGAATTTTATCACATTCTGACTTTTCTAGGGAATTTTTGCAACAACAGTAAACTTTCTGTTTTCAGACAGCAACATGTATACTTGCAAAATAAGCATGGCAAAGGCTATCATTGCCACTTTTATTGAAATAAAAGATGCAAAACATTATACTAAATAACAGAAAGAAAATCCTAACAAAATAAAATGATGCTCCAAGTAAAACTCATATCATGTGATGAATGAAAACATAGCTCTATGTGAGGTTACCGATAATGTTGGAGACGAAAGAGGGGATGCCTTCCGGGGCATCCCCAAGCTTAGTTGCTTGGATATTCCTTGAATATTACCTTGGGGTGCCTTGGGCATCCCCAAGCTTAGGGTCTTGTCACTCCTTATTCTCCTCATATCGACATTTCACCCGAAACTTGAAAACTTTAATCACACAAAACTTAACGGAACTTCGTGAGATAGGTTACTATGATAAAGAGCACACTTTGGTACTGTTAAAGACAATATTCATATTTTTTCCACAAAATGACTACTGTAGCATACCATTTCCACAATTTATATTGAGCAATATAAGCCATAGAAACTAGAAAACAAGCAAACTATGCATCGAAATAGAATCTGTCAAAAACAGAACAGTCTATAGTAATGTGTACTCCAACCATACTTCTACTAGTCCAAAAATTCTGAAAAATATGGACAAACTGGGCAATTTTTCTATTAATCTTATGCAAAAAGAATCAGCATTTTATGACTCTTCTGTCAAAAATGAGAATTGTTTTCCTGAGCGCAAAAGTTTCTGTTTTTCAGCAACTATCACCGTAAGCCATCCCAAGGTCTTACTTGTCACTTTATTGAAACGAAAGCAATAAAACATGATTACTATAGTAGCCTAATCATGTGAACACACAAAAACAATAGGTAAAAGTGTTGGGTTGTGATACGTCTCCATCGTATCTACTTTTCCAAACACTTTTGACCTTGTTTTGGACTCTAACTTGCATGATTTGAATGGAACTAACCCGTACTGACGCTGTTTTCAGCAGAATTGGCATGGTGTTATTTTTGTGCAGAAATAAAATTTCTAAGAATGAACAGAAACTTCACGGAGAATATTTTTCGAATTTATAAAAAATACTGGAGAAAGAATCAACACCAGTGGGGCCACACCCTGGGGCGCGCCCCCTGTCTTTTGGGCCCCCTGAGGCTCCACCGACCTCAACTCCAACTCCATATATTCACGTTCGAGGAGAAAAAACCAGAGAGAAGGATTCATCGCGTTTTACGATACGGAGCCGCAGCCAAGCCCTAATCTCTCTCAGGAGGGCTGATCTGGAGTCCGTTCGGGGCTCCGGAAAGGGGAATCCCTCGCCATCGTCATCATCAACCTTCCTCCATCACCAATTTCATGATGCTCACCACCGTGCGTGAGTAATTCCACAGTAGGCTTGCTGGACAATGATGGGTTGGATGAGATTTATCATGTAGTCGAGTTAGTTTTGTTAGGGTTTGATCCCTAGTATCCATTATGTTCTGAGATTGATGTTGCTATGACTTTGCTATGCTTAGTGCTTGTAACTAGGGCCCGAGTGCCATGATTTCAGATCTGAACCTATTATGTTTCCATGAATATATGTGAGTTCTTGATCCTATTTTGCATGTCAATAGTCACCTACTATGTATTATGATCCGGTAACCCCGAAGTGACAGTAATCGGGACCACTCCCGGTGATGACTATAGTTTGAGGAGTTCATGTATTCACTAAGTGTTAATGCTTTGTTTCGGTACTCTATTAGAAGGAGGCCTTAATATCCCTTAGTTTCCAATAGGACCCCGCTGCCACGGGAGGGTAGGACAAAACATGTCATGCAAGTTCTTTTCCATAAGCACGTATGACTATATTCGGAATACATGCCTACATTACATTGATGAACTGGAGCTAGTTCTGTGTCACCCTATGTTATAACTGTGGCATGAGGAATCACATCCGACATAATTATCCATCACTGATCCATTGCCTACGAGCTTTTCATATGATCTTCACTTAGTTACTTTTCCGTTGCCACTGTTACAATCACTACAAAAACTACTACTGTTACTTTTTACACCGTTACCGGTACTTCCATATTACTTTGCTACTAAATACTTTGCTGCAGATATTAAGTCTTTCAGATGCAGTTGAATTGACAACTCAACTGTTAATACTTGAGAATATTATTTGGCTCCCCTTGTGTCGAATCAATAAATTTGGGTTGAATACTCTACCCTCGAAAACTGTTGCGATCCCCTATACTTGTGGGTTATCAAGACTATTTTCTGGTGCCGTTGCCAGGGAGCATAGCTTTAGTCTTTGAGTCACTTGGGATTTATATCTGTTGATCACTATGAGGAACTTGAAAGATGAAAGAACCAAGATTGTTCCCTCAACTACGAGGGGAGGTAAGGAACTGCCATCTAGCTCTGCACTTGATTAACCTTCTGTTTTGAGTAAACTTGTGACACCTACACCTGCTATTTATTCTGATATGTCACATGTTATTGATGATGCCACATCTACTATGCATGATGCTTATGATGAAACTACTTCTATGCTTGACAATACTGTGCCATTAGGTGACTTTCTTGATGAACAACTTGCTAGGGTTAGAGAGAATGAAATTATTGAAACTGATAATATTGATGAAAGTGATGATGAAGATTCTCCCGCTAGATGTGAATTGCATGTTGTGCATGAGGGTTATGTTATGGATGAAGAAACTGCTAGCGACTTTTTAGCTTGCAATGATAGATACGATCTTAAGAAACTGTTAGCAAAGATGAAAGAAAAGTCTTTGAATGCTAGAATGAAATATGACCCTCCTTTTGCTACTTCACCTATCTGTATTTCCGATAAGGATTATGATTTCTCTGTCGACCCTGAGTTAATTACTTTGGTTGAATCTGATCCTTTTTATGGTTATGAATCTAAAACTGTTGTGGCACATCTTACTAAATTGAATAATATAGCCACCCTGTTCACTAATGAGGAGAAAATTCGTTACTACTATATCCTTAAGTTATTTCCGTTCTCATTAAAGGGTGATGCTAAAATATTGTTTAATTCTCTTGGTCCTGGTTGTGTGCGTAGTCCCTCGGATATAATTTATTATTTCTCTGCTAAATATTTCCCCGCTCATAAGAAACAAGCTGTCTTAAGGGAAATATATAATTTTGTGCAAATTGAAGAAGAGAGTCCCCCACAAGCTTGGGGGAGGCTTCTCCGATTACTTAATGCTTTGCCTGATGATCCTCTCAAGAAAAATGAAATACTTGATATCTTTTATAATGGACTAACCGATGCTTCCAGAGACCACCTGGATAGTTGTGCTGGTAGTGTTTTCAGGGAAAGAATTGTTGATCAAGCTAAATTGCTATTGAATAATATGTTGAGTAATGAAAATGATTGGACACTTCCTGAACCAACTCCGAGGAAAAGGGGTATTCTATTTCTCAGTCCTGAAGATATGCAAGAGGCAAAGAAATCTATGAAATAAAAAGGTATTAAAGCTGAAGATGTTAAGAATTTACCACCTATTAAAGAAATACATGGTCTTGATAACCCGACACAGGTAGTAAAGGTAAATTCTCTCTATAGATTTGATAAGGGTGAAAGCCCGTCTACTAAGTTTGCTAGCCAATGCTTGGATGAGTTTGATAATTTTATTTCTAAACAAGAAGACTTCAATGCTTATGTTGGTAGAAAATTGAAACGTGATGCTTATATGATTGAACACTTGAGTGATTATATGTCTAGAGTTAAAGGTGAGCTTAAACTTATTAGTAAACATTCTTCTATGGTTACCACTCAAGTAGAACAAGTTCTTAAAGCTCAAAATGATTTGCTCAATGAATTAAATAATAAGGAAAATGATAATGCTGTTAGAGTTGTGAATCAGGAACCTTTGTATCCCAAGGGCCACCCTAAGAGAATTGAGCAAGATTCTCAGAGAACTAATGTTGATGCACCTAGTTCTTCTAAGAAGAAGAAAAACAAAAACAATAGGACTTTGCATGCTTCTAGTGAACCTGTTGTTGACACACATGAGAATCCCAATGATATTTCTATTTCTGATACTGAAACACAATCTGGTAATGAACATGAACCTAGTGACAATGTTAATGATGATGTTCATGTTGATGCTCAACCTAGCAATGACAATGATGTAGAGATTGAACCTGTTGTTGATCTTGATAACCCACAATCAAAGAATCAACATTATGATAAGAGAGACTTTGTTGCTAGGAAGCATGGTAAAGAAAGAGAACCATGGGTTCAGAAACCCATGCCTTTTCCTCCTAAACCATCCAAGAAAAAGGATGATGAGGATTTTGAGCGCTTTGCTGAAATGATTAGACCTATCTTTTTGTGTATGCATTTGACTGATATGCTTAAAATGAATCCTTATGCTAAGTACATGAAAGATATTGTTACAAATAAAAGAAAGATACTAGAAGCTGAAATTTCCACCATGCTTGCTAATTATACTTTTAAAGGTGGAATACCTAATAAACTAGGAGATACACGAGTACCAACTATACCACGCCCCATTAAAAGAAACTATGTTAAAACTGCTTTATTTGATCTTGGAGCCGGTGTTAGTGTTATGCCTCTCTCTTTATATCGTAGACTTGATTTAAATAAGTTGACACCTACTAAAATATCTTTGCAAATGGCTGATAAATCAACTGCTATACCTGTCGGTATTTGTGATGATGTGCCTGTTGTAGTTGCTAATGTTACTATTTTAACAGACTTTGTTATTCTTGATATTCCCGAGGACGATAGTGTGTCTATTATTATTGGTAGACCCTTTTGAATACTACAGGGGCTGTGATTGATTGCAACAAAGGCCATGTCACTTTTCATGTTGATGGTAATGAGCATATGATACACTTTCCGAGGAAACAGCCTCAAGTCCACAGTATCAATTCTATTGGAAAAACTTCAACGATTACTATTGGAGGTTTTGAATTTCATCTTCCTACTGCTAAGAAGAAATATGATATTCTTATTGTTGGGGGCATGCATATCCCCATTGAGGTAACTTAGTGCTATTCGAAAATTCTCCGGTTTCATGTTATTCGGAAAGAGTTTGTTAACAAGACTTGATCAACCTTGTTAGTGGATTCCTTTTCATGAGCATGAGATGGATGAAGTTAGAAAGCACAACTCTCTCTACCCTCTTTTTACTTTCTGTTATTTAGATTAAATAAAGAAAAAATAGTATTTTCTGTCTGTTTTCTGAATTATTCTTGCATTAAAAAATACCTCAAAAATAAAAGTTCTCCAAATGTCCTGAAAATTTTAGATGATTTTTTGTAGAATATTTAAGAATATTTGGCACCGAGAACACACCAGGGGGACACACCACCTGGCCACGAGGGTCCAGGGCACACCCACCCCCATGGGGCGCGCCCCCATGCCTCGTGGACCCCATGTGGGGCCCCTCCACTTATTCTTGCACCCACACACTTCGTCTTCCTCCAGAAAAATCCTCCCACAACTCAAACCTGAGTTCTAGCTCATCTTGCTGCCATTTTCGATCTCCTTTCTCAAAGCTCCATTCACAAAACTGCCTTGGGGGATTGTTCTTCAGTATGTGACTCCTCCAATGGTCCAATTAGTTTTTGTTCTAGAGCTTTATTTATTGCAAATTTTTGCTGCTTAGGTGACCCTATCCTTGAGCTTGCATGTCAAATTTATGTGGTCAAAAGTAGTTTCAATGCATGATATTGTCTCTAAGCACTTGTAGGAGTAGTTGCTATCAATCTTGTTGAGTTTGATTCACTTTTATTTTGAGTCACTAAAAATTTCAGAAATTTTTCAGAGAAAGAAAATGATGAAGAGATTGTTGAGGGGCTCTTCGAGCCGAAGCTTGAAGGATAAGCAAAGTGAAGAGAATAAGAAGCCCAAATATAATCTCACTCGCACTGCGGAAGTTTGGCTGTGCGAATGGCCTTGTGATGGGTTCTTGAGAGTAGCCGGGATATATGAGGACTTTTATTATTTGGCTGAGAATGCAGGCCCCATCGACTTCCTTCACGACCAGCACAAACAGTATCTCCTCCTCACTCATATTTTCATGCAAAATTTTTACTTTCATGCTAAGAAATCACCACCTTCAGTGGAATTTCACTTGTGTGATGAGGTTAAGGAGATGTCACTATATGAGTTTTGCCAGGTCTGTAAGATACCCTTTGAGGGCAGCATAGAGGAACCACATCGTAATGATGTGGAGGGGGTCTATTGATACAATTGCTGTAGGGGAAACAAGGAAAGTTTCCGATGCAAGAATTACTAGCATACATTTTCCTGTTCTACGTTACTTTGCAATATTTTCTAGTAGATGCTTAATTGGTCGTGGGAACAGTGGAAATCTCAGTGCCCCTGATATCGTTATTTTGCGCCATGCTTTGGTTTGTGATACAACTTTCAGTTTAGGCGCTATTGTTGATAAACGGTTAAATCTGAACTAAACAAAGGGTCCCATCTTCGGAGGCATCTTTGCTTCGCACCTTGCTGCACACTTTAGGATACCTATTAGGCATTATGAGAAAGAGGAAAAGTTGATGCCCCCTATTTTTCTGGATTATAAGAGTATGGTAGCACATGATTTTATTGTTAAGGATAAGAAGAAGATGCTTGAGTATAGATTGATATTTGATAAAAACTACTATGAGATTATTACCTTGCTTGCGCCCTATTTGTTTAACATATTTTTAGGCACGTACCTCGTTTTGCCGGAGGCCATTCATGCATACTGGAACCTGACATCAGCTCCAGAGCCTGAGCTGGAGCCACCCCTTGACCCTTATCGACAGTCTGTTTATCAGTGGGATCTAGAGGAGATCGCCATCCAGTGGCACCTAGAGGACATGATACGTCCATTTTGCATCATGCTTTTATATCGATATTTATTGCATTATGGGCTGTTATTTCACCTTATGTCACAATACTTATGGCTATTCTCTCTTATTTTACAAGATTTACATAAGGAGGGAGAATGCCGGCTGCTGGAATTCCGGGCTGGAAAAGGAGCAAATATTAGAGACCTATTCTGCGCAACTCCAAAAGTCCTAAAACTCCACGGAACATCTTAAAATAAATAAATAAATAAAAATCCTCACCAAAGATGAAGGCCAGGGGGCCCACACCCTGCTCACGAGGGTGGGGGGCGCGCACCCCCTCCTAGGGCGCGCCCCCTACCTCGTGGGCCCCCTGGTGGCTCTCCGACGTCCATCTTCTCCTATATGAAGTCTTTCGATGAGCAAAAAATAGAAAGGAACTTTTCGGGATGAGACCCCGCCGCCATGAGGCGGAACCAATCTAGAGCTCCGGCAGAGCTGTTCTGCCGGGGATACTTCCCTCCGGAAGGGGGAAATCATCACCATCGTCATCACCAACGCTCCTCTCATCGGGAGAGGGCAATCTCCATCAACATGTTCACCAGCACCATCTCATCTCCAAACCCTAGTTCATCTCTTGTATCCAATTCTTGTCTCAAAGTCCGGGATTGGTGCTAGTAGGTTGCTAGTAGTGTTGATTACTCCTTGTAGTTGATGCTAGTTGGTTTATTTGGTGGAAGATCATATGTTCAGATCCTATATGCATATTATTACCCCTCTGATTATGAACATGAATATGCTTTGTGAGTATTTACGTTTGTTCCTGAGGACAAGGGAGAAGTCTTGCTATTAGTAGTCATGTGAATTTGGTATTCGTTTGATATTTTGATAAGATGTATGTTGTCTAGCCTCTAGTGGTGTTATGTGAACGTCGACTACATAACACTTCACCATTATTTGGGCCTAGAGGAAGGCATTGGGAAGTAATAAGTAGATGATGGGTTGCTAGAGTGACAGAAGCTTAAACCCTAGTTTATGCGTTGCTTCGTAAGGGGCTGATTTGGATCCACATGTTTCATGCTATGGTTAGGTTTACCTTAATACTTTTGTTGTAGTTGCGGATGCTTGCAATAGAGGTTAATCTTAAGTGGGATACTTGTTCAAGTAAGAACAGCACCCAAGCACCGGTCCACCCACATATCAAATTATCAAAATATCAAACGCGAATCATATGAACGTGATGAAAACTAGCTTGACGATATTCCCATGTGTCCTCGGGAGCGCTTTTACTATTATAAGAGTTTGTTCCGGCTTGTCCTTTGCTACAAAAAGTATTGGGCCACCTTGCTGCACTTTATTTACTTTTGTTACTTGTTGCTCGTTACAATTTATCTTATCACAAAAGTATCTGTTACCACTTATTTCAGTACTTGCAGAGAATACCTTGCTGAAAACCGCTTATCATTTCCTTCTGCTCCTCGTTGGGTTCGACACTCTTACTTATCGAAAGGACTACGATAGATCCCCTATACTTGTGGGTCATCAAGACTCTTTTCTGGCGCTGTTGCCGGGGAGTGTAGCGCCTTTGGTAGGTGGAATTTGGTAAGGAAAAATTTATATAGTGTGCTAAAATTTACTGTCACTTGTTACTATGGAAAGTAATTCTCTGAGGGGCTTGTTCGGGGTATCTTCACCCCGTCCAGTAGAGAAAAGAGTTGCTCCTCAACCTACCGAACCTATTGAAAATGAAACTCCTTTTGAATTTCCTTCGAGTATGATGGAAAAACTGCTGGCTAACCCTTTTACAGGAGATGGAACAAAGCATCCTGATGAGCACTTAATATATGTGGATGAAGTTTGTGGATTATTTAAGCTTGCAGGTATACCCAATGATGTTGCTAAGAAGAAGGTCTTCCCTTTATCTTTCAAGGGAAACACATTGATATGGTATAGGCTATGTGATGATATGAGATCATGGAACTATAAAAGATTGAAATTGGAATTTCATCAAAAGTATTACCCTATGCATCTTGTTCATCGTGGTCGCAATTATATATATAATTTCTGGCCTCGTGAAGGAGAAAGCATCGCTCAATCTTGGGGGAGGCTTAAATCAATGTTATATTCATGCCCCAATCATGAGCTCTCAAGAGAAATAATTATGCAAAGTTTTTATGCTCGGCTTTCTCATAATAATCAAACCATGCTCGATACTTATTGTGCTGGCTCTTTTATGATGAAGACTATTGAATTTAAATGGAATTTATTGGATAGAATTAAATGCAACTCTGAAGATTGGGACCTCGACGAAGGTAAGGAGTCAGGTATGACACCTAAGTTTGATTGTGTTAAATCTTTTATGGACACCGATATTTTCCGTAAGTTTAGCACTAAATATGGACTTGACTCTGAGATAGTAGCTTCTTTCTATGAATCTTTTGCTACTTATGTTGATCTCCCTAAGGAGAAGTGGTTTAAATATCATCCTCCCGTAGAAGTAAAAGTAGCTGCACCTATTAAAGTTGAAGAAAAGACTGTCACTTATAATGATCCTATTGTTCCTACTTCTTTTGTTGAGAAACCACCTTTCCCTGTTAGAGTAAAGGATCATGCTAAAGCTTCAACTATTGTTCGTAAAAGCAATATTAGAACTTATACACCTCCTGAGCAAGTTAAAGTAGAACCTAATATTGCTATTGTTAAAGATCTCTTGTCTGATAATATTGATGGGCATGTTATTCAGTTCGAAGGTGAAACTGCTAGAATTGCTAAACCTTGTGCTAAAGATAAACATAGACCTGTGGTAGGCGTGCCTGTTATTTCTGTTAAAATACGAGATCATTGTTATCATGGCTTGTGTGATATGGGTGCGAGTGCGAGTGTTATACCGCATACTTTATATGAAGAAATTAAGAATGAAATTGCACCTGCTGAGTAAGAAGGTATTGATGTCACAATTAAACTTGCCAATAGAGATACTATTTCACCAATTGGAATTGTTAGAGATGTTGAAGTCTTGTGTGAGAAAACTACATATCCTGCTGATTTTCTTGTTCTTACTTCTCCGCAAGATAGCTTTTGTCCCATTATATTTGGTAGACCCTTATTGAACACTGTTAATGCTAAGATAGATTGCAAAAAGAATGTTGTTACTATTGGCTTGCATGATATGGTTCATGAGTTTAATTTCTCTAAATTTAGTAAACAACGTCGCGAGGAAGAATTACCTAGTAAGGATGAAATCATTGGTCTTGCTTCTATTGCCATACCTCCTAGTGATCCTTTAGAACACTATTTGCTAGACCATGAAAATGATATGTTCATGAATGAAAGAAGGGAAATAGATGAAGTATTCTTTAAACAGGAACCTATTCTGCAACACAACTTGCCTGTTGAAATTTTAGGGGATCCTCCTCCACCCAAGGGTGATCCCGTGTTTGAGCTTAAACCTTTGCCTGATAATCTTAAATATGCTTATCTTGATGAAAAGAAGATATATCCTGTTATTATTATTGCTAACCTTTCAGAGCATGAAGAAGAAAGATTATTGAAAACTCTGAAGAAGCACCGTGCTGCTATTGGATATACTCTTGATGATCTTAAGGGCATTAGTCTCACTCTATGTCAACATAAAATAAATTTGGAAGCAGATGCCAAACCAGTTCGTGATCCTCAACAATGTCTAAATCCTAAAATGAAAGAAGTGGTAAGAAAAGAAATACTCAAGCTTCTAGAGGCAGGTATAATTCATCCCGTTGTTGATAGTCAGTGGGTAAGTCCTGTCCATTGTGTCCCTAAGAAGGGAGGTATTACTGTTGTTCCTAATGATAAAGATGAATTGATTCCACAAAGAATTATCACAGGTTATAGGATGGTAATTGATTTCCGCAAATTAAATAAGGCTACTAAGAAAGATCATTACCCCTTACCTTTTATTGATCAAATTCTAGAAATATTATGCAAACATACACACTATTTCTTTCTAGATGGTTATTCAGGTTTCTCTCAAATACCTGTGTCGGATAGAGATCAATCAAAGACTACTTTTACATGCCCTTTTGGTACTTTTGCTTATAGACGTATGCCTTTTGGTTTATGTAATGCACCTGCTACCTTTCAAAGATGCATGATGGCTATATTCTCTGACTTTTGTGAAAAGATTTGTGAGGTTTTCATGGACGGCTTTTATGTCTATGGTTCCTCTTTTGATTATTGCTTGAGCAATCTTGATCGAGTTTTGCAGAGATGTGAAGAAACTATTCTTGTCTTGAATCGGGGAAAGTGCCACTTTATGGTTAATGAAGGTATTGTCTTGGGGCATAAAGTTTCTGAAAGAGGTACCGAAGTTGATAAAGCCAAGGTCGATGCTATTGAAAAGATGCCATGTCCCAAGGACATCAAAGGTTGTAGCGACCAGACCTCAAACGGTCTGATCTCTGTGCTCAGGTGTCATCTCTGTATCAGTAATGCTGACACCACACAGTACTTGAAGGATTTATAATAGAGTAGCAATCACACACTTATTACATCGAGTGTCTCAATCGAGAACTTATTACAGTAAATATGGCTTAAGGCCATCTAATAGCGATAACAGCGGAAGGCTTGGAAGATAAGTGAGTCCATCAACTCTAACAGGATCACTGAGTATAGAACCACGACCTAAAAACTCCTTAATCATCGTCTGAAAAGTCTGCAACATTAACGTTGCAGCCCGAAACGGGTCAGCACATGGAATATGCTGGCAAGGTAACACATAGAGAGTAATGGAATGAAACAACTATACTATTTGCATATATGGCTGGTGGAAAGCTCTATCGTTACAGTTTTGCGTAAAGCCAATTTTTCCCTACTGCAAAGGAATAAATTTTATTTAACTATCATGGTAGTTGTTAAACATTGAAAATGGTTGACAACATCCTCAATCCCAATTAAGCATCATAATTAAACAAAACCCAACAAACTTTAATTTTAGAGTAACATGTTGAGATTCACATGATAATCCAAGTACTAGATACTCAAGATATCCATAACCGGGGACACGACTAACCATGATTAGTTTATACACTCTGCAGAGGTTTGCGCACTTTTCCCCACAAGACTCGATCACCTCCGTTTGGTTTCTCGCACTACATGGTGTTTGAGAAGACGGATGACCGAGACACAGTCTTTCAGAAGCGCTAGCACCTTACGATGGATAGATCGTTACACCTACTTTCCCCTACATCTGCTAGTCTACCCTGTAAGAGTTCACACGACTTAATAAACTATGCTAGAGCCCATAATAGTTTGTGGCTACACACGGAAGTTTCTAGTATGAAAAATCTCATGATCCCTTTGGGCCTGGGTGGCGGTCCATAAAAAAACAGGCAATCCTGGAATACCCAGGTACCTCAATCCACCCAGATGTGTGTTTAAGTTGCCACCTTAGATAAACCATTAATTAACAAACTCACATCTGTCATGGATATCACTCACTCAATCCACGTCTACTAACATAGCATGGCACAATAGGCAAACGTAGAAGTAACTCCCAAAGGTTTGATAATAAATAGGTAATAGGTACTACCTCAACTACTTCCCATCCCACAATTTAATTAGATCCTAATCATGCAATGTTTGAGGATTGATCTAATGCAATAAAACTGGGTAGTAGGAGGTATGATCAAAGTGTTACTTGCCTTGCTGATGATCCGCGAAACCTAGAGATTCGAAGTAACAGGCGGCGCACTCCGGGTATTCTATCGCAGACAAACAAACAAGCATACAATAAGTATTCATCTAATGCACAGGTAAAACTTAAATAAGAGATCTAACCAGAAAGTTCAACTTAAGAACTCCGGTTTGCAAAAAGAATCAAATCAAACGAAGCAACGAAAGTCAAACGGCAAAAGTAACAGGCTTCGTTTACTATTCTGGATCTAGGGCAATTTTTACAGTGGCAAAAACTTGTTTAAGTTGGTTAAACGGATAGAGGGTTTCGAGACGAAACTCCAGGCGCTTGAATCGCCTGATTCCGATAAACGAGCGAAAAGTTATACTAAAACGAAAATCGGATCAGGAATCGCGATCAGAAAAATCGCGAATTTAATCCGAGAAAAAGAAAAACGACGAACGTTCGCTAGAACGAACGAACAGACGAACGTTCGCTAATTAAATAAATCGGAAAAACTCATCTATTTAAAAAAACCGAAACTAAAAAAACGACAAAACTGCCAGAAAATCCGAACGGTTTTTCGGAAAAAAAATCTACCGGAAACTCCGGCGGCGGCGGCGGGTTCCGGCGGCGGCGGTCGGCGACGGGGCGCTAGGGTTCGGGCGGCGGGGCGGCTCGGTGGGCTGCTGGGTCAGGTGCCCCGACTTTTAAAGGCCGGCCCCGCAGGAGTCCGGGCCTAACACGGCCCGTAGGTCGGTTTTGTTTTTTTTTAAATTATTCCGCGCAGAAAAATAAATAAAAGAAATACTAAACGGACTCCAAAAATCCCGAAATAAAATTTCCCGGGCTTCTAAAATCAAGCCGCACCAGGTGAACATTTATTTGGGGCCTAAATGCAATTTTGAAAAACGCACATTTTTCCTAAATTCAAATAAAATAACAAAAAAAACTCCGAAATAAAATATTATTTGATTTTATTATTAAATCCTCAATATTTCTTGATTTTGGGAAAGTCATTTTATTCCCTCTCTCATATTTTTGTAATAGAAATAATTGACGATAAAATAATTAAAATCAAATGATCCTATTCTCAAAATTTGAGAAAACTCAAATATGAAAATAACGAAATCCCCAACTCTCTCCGTGGGCCCTTGAGTTGCGTAGAATTTCTAGGATCAAAACCAAAAACAAAAAATTATGATATGCAATGATGATCTAATGTATAACATTCCAAATTGAAAATTTGGGATGTTACAAACCTACCCCCCTTAAGATGAATCTCGCCCTCGAGATTCGGGTTGGCTAGAAAATAGGTGAGGGTGGTCCTTGAGCAAATCTTCCTCTCGCTCCCAGGTGGCTTCATCCTCCGTGTGGTGGCTCCACTGAACCTTGCAAAACTTGATAACCTTGCTGCAGGTGACTCGACTAGCATACTCTAGAATCTTAACTGGTTTCTCCTCATAGGTCAAATCACTATCCAACTGAATTGCTTCCAGTGGTACTGTCTCTCTCAAGGGTATGTCAGCCATCTCCGCGTGGCACTTCTTCAACTGAGAAACGTGGAACACATCATGAACTCCTGACAATCCTTCGGGCAATTCCAACTTGTAGGCCACTTCTCCCATACGTTCCAATACTCGGTATGGTCCTACAAATCGTGGCGCTAACTTTCCCTTAACACCAAAGCGCTTTATTCCCCGAAGTGGGGATACTCGAAGATAAACTCTGTCTCCGACTTCGTAAACTGTCTCCTTGCATTTAGAATCTGCATAACTCTTTTGCCTGGATTGAGCTACCTTGAGCCTATCGCGAATCAATTTCACCTTCTGTTCATACTCCTTAATCAAATCAGGTCCAAACAACTGGCGGTCTCCAACTTCATCCCACGACAACGGTGTCCTGCACCTTCTTCCGTACAAGGCTTCGAAAGGGGCCATCTTTAAACTAGATTGATAGCTGTTGTTGTAAGAGAACTTGGCATACGGCAAATTCTCGTCCCATCTAGATCCACAATCTAGCGCACAAGCTCTCAGCATGTCCTCCAAAATCTGATTGACTCTCTCGGTCTGTCCATCTGTCTATGGATGAAAAGCTATGCTGAACTCTAGCCTGGTACCCAAAGTTTCGTGCAACTGATTCCAGAACTTTGAGGTAAACTGGGTTCCTCTATCTGATACTATACTCCTCGGAACTCCATGTAAGCATACAATCCTGGTCATGTATATCTTTGCCAACTTAACACTAGTGTAAGTGGTCTTTACCAAGATGAAATGAGCTACTTTTGTCAACCGATCGACTACAACCCAAATCGAGTCATAGCCTGAACGAGTCCTGGGTAATCCCATGATAAAATCCATGCCTAACTTATCCCACTTCCATTTGGGTATCGGTAATGGTTGTAGCAATCCTGCTGCCTTCTGATGCTCTGCCTTTACTCTCTGACATACATCACAAACTGCTACATACTCCGCAATGTCTTTCTTCATTCCGGTCCACCATAAAATATCCTTCAAATCCAAATACATCTTGGTATTTCCTGGGTAAATCGAATACGGTGAATCGTGTGCCTCTTGCAGAATCAACCTCCTGATCTCCGGGTCATTGGGCACATAAACACAGTCTTCAAACCATAGGGTGTCGTGCTCATCCTCATGAAATCCTTTAGCCTTCCCTTCGCTCATTTTCTCCTTTATAGAGGCAATCTCCTTGTCAGTCTTCTGGGCTTCTCTGATTCTATCCATCAAAGTTGACTGAATCTCTAATACTGCTACATAGCCTCTCGGAACTATTTCCAAACATAGCTCATGAAGATTTTCGGCTAACTCCCTTGGTAATTCTCCCGTCATTAGGGTGTTGACGTGGCTCTTACGGCTTAATGCGTCAGCTACTACATTAGCCTTTCCGGGATGGTAATGCAATCTAATATCATAATCCTTGATTAGCTCCAACCATCTCCTTTGTCTGAGGTTCAACTCCTTCTGCGTGAAAATGTATTTCAAACTCTTGTGATCGTGTACACCTCACAATGATTTCCAATGAGGAAATGTCTCCATGTTTTCAATGCATGCACTACGGCTGCTAACTCCAAATCATGCGTAGCATAATTCAATTCGTGCGGTTTAAGCTGTCTTGAGGCATATAAAACAACTCTCCCTTCCTGCATAAGCACTGCTCCAAGTCCTCGACGTGAAGCGTCGCAATACACTCATAATCCTTGGTCTAGTCTGGCAAAATCAACACTGGTGAAGTAACCAAACGTTTCTTCAACTCCTGGAAACTAGCCTCACACTCCTCGGTCCATATGAACTTGGTATCCTTCTTCAACAACTCAGTCATAGGCTTCGCAATCTTTGAGAAATTCTCAATAAATCTCCGGTAGTATCCTGCGAGTCCAAGGAAACTCCGGATCTCGCCAACTGTGGTTGGTGCTTCCCACTTGGTCACGGTATCAACTTTAGTGGGATCTACTGATATACCTTCTCTGGATATAACGTGTCCGAGGAATCCTACTTCCTTCAACCAAAACTCACATTTGCTGAACTTGGCGTACAACTGATGTTCTCTGAGCTTCTCAAGTACCCATCACAAATGTTCCTTATGCTCCTCTTCATTCTTCGAGTAAACCAGGATATCATCGATGAACACCACGACGAACTTATCCAAGAACTCCATAAACACTTTGTTCATCATGTTCATAAAATAGGGAGGTGCATTAGTCAGACCAAATGACATAACGGTATACTCGTACAACCCATACCTGGTGGTAAAAGCTGTCTTAGGTATATCCTGTTCTCGAATCTTCAACTGGTGGTATCCTGATCGCAGATCGATCTTGGAAAATACCTTAGCTCCTTGCAATCGATCAAACAGATCATTGATCATTGGTAGTGGGTACTTGTTCTTGATCGTTACTTCATTCAACCCATGATAGTCAACAACCATCCTTAACGATCCATCCTTTTTCTCCACTAGAAGTACTGGTGATCCCCAAGGTGACGAACTTGGGCAAATGTAACCTTTATCTAGTAACTCCTTAATCTGCTTCTTAATCTCCACCAAATCCTTTGCAGGCATCCTGTATGGTCTCTTCGATATTGGCCCTGTGCCTGGCAATAGCTCAATCAAAAACTCAATATCTCTATCCGGTGGCATGCCTGGCAACTCTTATGGAAATACTTCAGGGAAATCCCTTACCACTGGTACTTCCTCCTGCACAACTCCTGTTAAACAATTTACTTGAGTCCCTTTTGACACATGTCGGGATACATACTTGATCCTTCTCCCTTTTGGGGTGGTAAGCAAGATTGACTTACTGGCGCAATCGATGTTTCCTCCATACATCGACAGCCAATCCATACCCAGAATTACATCCAATCCTTGTGATTCCAAAATGATTAAATCCGAGGGAAACACATGCCTACCTATACTCAATGGCACTTGAAAACATCCTTGACTGGCCATATACTCCGCTCCTGGTGAGCTTACTAGCATAGGTGTTCTAAGAACCTTAGTGGGCAGGTTATACTTATCCACAAATCCCCTTTATATGTATGAATGCGATGCACCAGTATCAAAAAGAACGAGTGCAGTAAATGACTTAACCAAAAACTTACCGATTACTGCATCCGGCTGCTCTTCAACCTCCTCCACGTTAACGTGGTTCACCTGTCACCTATTGAAAGGGTTCGGCTTCTTCCCAGAGCTTCCATTGCCATCCTAGCCTTCAGGACATTCATTGGCATAATGTCCGGTCTTCTGGCACTTAAAGCAAGTGACTTGGCTCAGGTCTTTCTTGGCTGGGGTTGATGGGTTGGTACGGTTCTGGCCGTTGCTTCCTCCATTACCATTACCATTCTTGGTGCCGTTGTGATTGTGCGAGCTACCTCCTCCATGGGTATGCTGAAAATGTCCTCCCGATCTATGGGTAAAACATGGCTTCTGCTGAGCTCCAGAATTGTACTTCCCTTGTCCATATTTCCTCTTACGGTTCTCAATTTGCTGCTGCTTGCCTTCAATCATAAGAGCACGGTCTACCAACTCCTGGTAGTTGTTGAAGGTTGCTACCATCAACTGCATGCTCAACTCATCATTCAGTCCTTCCAGAAACTTCTCCTGCTTAGCTGCATCCGTAGCAATGTCATCTGGGGCATAACGTGCTAATTTACTAAAGTCCTCCACATACTGGCCAACTGTCCGTCCTCCTTGGCGCAAGTTGCGAAACTCATGCTTCTTCATGGCCATAGATCCTGCTGAGACATGGGCAGTATGAAAAGCCTACTGAAACTGGTCCCACGTGACAGTGTCGACAGGGAAAGTGGCTGTGAAATTCTCCCACCATGATGCTGCGGGTCCTTCAAGCTGATGTGCGGCAAACTTCACCTTCTCCGCATCTGTGCATCCTGCTGTGGTCAACTCTCTAGCTGTCTTGCAGAGCCAATCATCTGCTACTATCGGCTCGGTGCTACTGGAAAACACCGGCGGATTCAGCCTAAGAAAATGGGCTAAGTGATCAACAAGTGGTGGTGGTGGGTTTTTGTTGTTCCCCTGATTCTGATTCTGGACTAGCAACTGCATCAATGTGTTCTGCTGCTGGATCAACTGGGTGAGCTCCGGTGGAAAGGTAAATCCAGGGTCACGTCTCGGAGGCATCTGAGGGTTTAGAAAAGATGAGATTTAAGAATAGAGGGGGCCTAAAGAGAAAACACTACCCATATGCACATGAAGCAAAAGCAAACAATTCACTTCATTCAATCAAACAAGGGCATACAATCGATCTAACTATCGCAAAAGTGCTCGGACTAGTGTATTTACATGGTGGACTACTACTACTGATGAGGTGGTCTACTAGAAATATTCTTCGGTTGCAGACTCCATGATATCTGCTCCGGCTTCATCAACATAGTCATCATCGCTATCATCTGGGTCCGAGTCGGTGTCGTCGATGATGATGTAGTCTTCTGGGCGAATCTCCTTGGGTTCTTCGTCTTCATCTACTGGTGTAGGGCCTCCCACAAATATTTCGATCTTCTTGATCAGATCGTCATTCTTCTCCACCAATACTTCAATTTCTTCTTCATAATCTTCACGTGTAGCCTTGAGTTCTTCCTCCAGTTCCTTGATTCTTGTCTTAGCCTTCTTCAGGTCTATCATGTCGGCGCACATCCGGTTCTCCTGTCGTCGAATGTGCTGGTTTAATTCCTGGATAAAAGCTGTAATTGATCTATCCTTTCTGGTGCTGATCATCTCCCAGTGCTCATCTCGGCACCCACAAATCTGGTAGATAGTATCCTTGAGATCATTGCGGTAGACTTCTCCAATGCGTCCCTTGGCGATGTGAGCTGCCATGCTCTTTCCTAGACTCCAAGTTGGTGCATCAAAAGAAAACTCTATGGGCTCAGTGACTGGCATGAACGTCCTTCCTGGAACTTGAACTTGAATCATCCAGCGCTCCTCTTCAGGTAAAGTGGCGTTGTAGGTTCCGGTGAAGCTTGGTACTCCTATGTTCAGGTATCTAGTGACTTCCTTCAAGTGGTGTCCAAAGGGTGTATCTTCATCCGGTTGCGTGAACTTGTTCCTTGCATCCACCATCCTAAAGAGTAGAAAAGATGAGAGGTCAGAAGAGAAGAGAGTGAATAGTGATCTAGGTCTTTTAGCTTAGTGGTCGTGTCCTACAGTCAGCGTGTGCTCTGATACCATCTCTGTAGCGACCAGACCTCAAACGGTCTGATCTCTGTGCTCAGGTGTCATCCCTGGATCAGTAATGCTGACACCACACAGTACTTGAAGGATTTATAACAGAGTAGCAATCACACACTTATTACATCGAGTGTCTCAATAGAGAACTTATTACAGTAAATATGGCTTAAGGCCATTTAATAGCGATAACGGCGGAAGGCTTGGAAGATAAGTGAGTCCATCAACTCGAACGGCATCACTGAGTATAGAACCACGACCTAAAAACTCCTTAATCGTCGTCTGAAAAGTCTGCAACATTAATGTTGCAGCCCGAAACGGGTCAGCACATGGAATATGCTGGCAAGGTAACACATAGAGAGTAATGGAATGAAACAGCTATACTATATGCATATTTGGCTGGTGGAAAGCTCTACGGTTACAGTTTTGCGTAAAGCCAATTTTTCCTTACTGCAAAGGAATAAATTTTATTTAACTATCATGGTAGTTGTTAAACATTGAGAATGGTTGACAGCATCCTCAATCCCAATTAAGCATCATCATTAAACAAAACCCAACAAACTTAAATTTTAGAGTAACATGTTGAGATTCACATGATAATCCAAGTACTAGATACTCAAGATGTCCATAACCGGGGACACGGCTAACCATGATTAGTTTATACACTCTGTAGAGGTTTGCGCACTTTTCCCCACAAGACTCGACCGCCTCCGTTTGGTTTCTCGCACTACATGGTGTTTGAGAAGACGGATGACCGAAACACAGTCTTTCAGAAGCGCTAGCACCTTACGATGGATAGACCGTTACACCTACTTTCCCCTACATCTACTAGTCTACCCTGTAAGAGTTTGCACGACATAATAGCTTGTGGCTGCACACGGAAGTTTCTAGTATGAAAAATCTCATGATCCCTTTGTGCCTGGGTGGCGGTCCATAATAAAAAACAGGCAATCCTGGAATACCCAGGTACCTCAATCCACCCAGATGTGTGTTTAAGTTGCCACCTTATATAAACCATTAATTAACAAACTCACATCTGTCATGGATATCACTCACCCAATCCACGTCTACTAGCATAGCATGGCACAATAGGCAAACGTAGAAGTAACTCCCAAAGGTTTGATAATAAACAGGTAATAGGTACTACCTCACCTACTTCCCATCCCACAATTTAATTAGATCCTAATCATGCAATGTTTGAGGATTGATCTAATGCAATAAAACTGGGTAGTAGGAGGTATGATCAAAGTGTTACTTGCCTTGCTGATGATCCACGAAACCTAGAGATTCGAAGTAACAGGCGGCGCACTCCGGGTATTCTATCGCAGACAAACAAACAAGCATACAATAAGTATTCATCTAATGCACAGGTAAAACTCAAATAAGAGATCTAACCAGAAAGTTCAACTTAAGAACTCCGGTTTGCAAAAAGAATCAAATCAAACGAAGCAACGAAAGTCAAACGGCAAAAGAAACAGGCTTCGTTTACTATTCTGGATCTAGGGCAGTTTTTACAGTGGCAAAAACTTGTTTAAGTTGGTTAAACGGATAGAGGGTTTCGAGACGAAACTCTAGACGCTTGAATCGCCTGATTCCGATAAACGAGCGAAAAGTTATACTAAAACGAAAATCGGATCAGGAATCGCGATTAGAAAAATCGCTGATTTAATCCAAGAAAAAGAAAAACGACGAACGTTCGCTAGAACGAACGAACGGACGAACGCTCGCAATTAAATAAATCGGGAAAACCGATCTATTTAAAAAACCGAAACTAAAAAAAATGACAAAACCGCCAGAAAAACCGAACGGTTTTTCGGAAAAAATTCTAACGGCAACTCCGGCGAGATCTCCGGCGGCGGCGGCGGGCTCCGGCGGCGGCGGTCAGCGGCGGTGGCGGTCGGCGGCGGGGCGGTGGGGCGCTAGGGTTCGGGCGGCGGGGCGGCTCGGTGGGCTGCGGGGTCGGGTGCCCCGGCTTTTAAAGGCCGGCCCCGGAGGAGTCCGGGCCTAACACGGCCCGTAGGTCGGTTTCGTTTTTTTTAAATTATTCCGTGCAGAAAACAAATAAAAGAAATACTAAACGGACTCCAAAAGTCCCGAAATAAATTTTCCCGGGCTTCTAAAATCAAGCCGCACCAGGTGAACATTTATTTGGGGCCTAAATGCAATTTTGAAAAACGCACATTTTTCCTAAATTCAAATAAAATAACAAAAAAACTCCGAAATAAAATCTTATTTGATTTTATTATTAAATCCTCAATATTTCGTCATTTTGGGAAAGTCATTTTATTCCCTCTCTCATATTTTTGTAATAGAAATAATTGACGATAAAATAATTAAAATCAAATGATCCTATTCTCAAAATTTGAGAAAACTCAAATATGAAAATAACAAAATCCCCAACTCTCTCCGTGGGTCCTTGAGTTTGAGTAGAATTTCTAGGATCAAAACCAAAAACAAAAAATTATGATATGCAATGATGATCTAATGTATAACATTCCAAATTGAAAATTTGGGATGTTACAAAGGTATAAGAAGTTTCCTTGGCACGCCGGATTTTACAGGAGGTTCATTAAGGACTTTTCAAAAATTTCTCGGCCTCTGACTAATTTATTGCAAAAAGATATACCATTTGTCTTTGATGATGATTGTTTAGAAGCATTTAAAATACTTAAGAAAGCATTAGTCTCTGCACCTGTTGTTCAGCCACCTGATTGGAATTTACCCTTTGAAATTATGTGTGATGCTAGTGATTATGCTGTAGGTGTTGTTCTAGGGCAAAGAGTTGATAAGAAATTAAATGTTATTCATTATGCTAGTAAGACTCTAGACAATGCTCAAAGAAATTATGCTACTACTGAAAAAGAGCTTTTAGCAGTTGTATTTGCTTGTGATAAGTTCAGACCTTATATTGTTGATTCTAAAGTAACTATTCACACTAATCATGCTGCTATTAAATACCTTATGGAAAAGAAAGATGCTAAACCTAGACTTATTAGATGGGTTCTCTTGCTACAAGAATTTGATTTGCATATTGTTGATAGGAAAGGAGTTGAGAACCCCGTTGCAGACAACTTGTCTAGGTTAGAGAATGTTCTTGATGACCCACTACCTATTAATGATAACTTTCCCGATGAACAATTAAATGTTATAAGTACTTCTCGTAGTACTCCATGGTATGCTGATTATGCTAATTATATTGTTGCTAAGTTTATACCACCTAGCTTCACATACCAGCAAAAGAAAAAGTTTTTCTATGACTTGAGACATTACTTTTGGGATGACCCACATCTTTATAAAGAAGGAGTAGATGGTGTTATTAGACGCTGTGTACCTGAGCATGAACAGGAACAGATCCTACGCAAGTGTCACTCCGAGGCTTATGGAGGACACCACGCTGGAGATAGAACTGCACATAAGGTATTGCAATCTGGTTTTTATTGGCCTACTCTCTTCAAGGATGCCCGTAAGTTTGTCTTGTCTTGTGATGAATGTCAAAGAATTGGTAATATTAGTAGACGTCAAGAAATGCCTATGAATTATTCTCTTGTTATTGAACCGTTTGATGTTTGGGGCTTTGATTATATGGGACCTTTTCCTACCTCTAATGGATACACACATATTTTAGTTGCTGTTGATTACGTTACTAAGTGGGTAGAAGCTATTCCAACTAGTAGCGCGGATCATAACACTTCTATTAAAATGCTTAAAGAAGTTATTTTTCCGAGGTTTGGAGTCCCTAGATATTTAATGACTGATGGTGGTTCACACTTTATTCATGGTGCCTTCCGTAAAATGCTTGCTAAATATGATGTTAATCATAGAATTGCATCTCCTTATCACCCACAGTCTAGTGGTCAAGTAGAGTTGAGCAATAGAGAGCTCAAATTAATTTTGCAAAAGACTCTTAATAGGTCTAGAAAGAATTGGTCTTAAAAACTTGATGATGCATTATGGGCTTATAGAACTAAGAGGTTATTTGATATTAGCTCACTTGATGAATGGAGAATCCACGCTTATGAAAATGCCAAGTTGTTTAAAGAAAAAGTTAAAAGATGGCATGACAAAAGGATACAAAAGCGTGAGTTTAATGTAGGTGATTATGTATTGCTATACAACTCCCGTTTAAGATTTTTTGTAGGAAAACTTCTCTCTAAATGGGAAGGCCCCTATGTTATCGGGGAGGTCTATCGTTCCGCTGCCATAAAAATCAACAACTTCGAGGGCACAAATTCGAAGGTGGTAAACGGTCAAAGAATCATACATTATATCTCAGGTAATCCCATAAATGTTGAAACCAATATTATTGAAACCGTAACCCCGGAGGAATACATAAGGGACACTTTCCGGAACATTTCAGACTCCGAAAAGGAATAGGTATGTGGTACGGTAAGTAAACCGACTCCAAATTTTTTTTAAGGCAATATTTCTCCGTCTTGGAATATTTAGAAAAATAGAAAAATAAGTAGCAGTCCGGGAAGGACACGAGGGCCCCACGAGGGTGGTGGGCGCGCCTTACCCCTCTGGGCGCGCCCCCTACCTCGTGAGCACCTCATGTGCCTTACAGACTCCGTTTTCTTGCACGATACATATTTTGGTTGGTAAAAATTCATTATATAACCTCCCGAAGGTTTTGACTCCCGTATCACGCAAATCTCCCCTATTCTTGTTTTGAGCTGTTTTCTGTCAGGGTTTTCCAGGATAGGCATGATGTTCTATCCCTCCTCCAACAATGGTGGCAATGATGCTTGGCTAATGAACATAGATCTGAAGAGGGAAGAACCCATAGAGCATCAAGCTTCAGCAGCAAAAGACATCCTTCAACTTGATCATAACCTTCTTACCCCAACTGAGATCGAAGCTTTCAAGATGATTGAGTTAGCTCGTATACAAAACAAGCATCTCACACAAGAAAATATTTTGTTGAAGGAGCATATTGTCGCACTCAAGGGCATTATTCGCAAGCTGGAGGACCTCTTACGCTCGATGTGCGATTATCCGTCACCTCCACCTTCTTCACCGACAAAGGAGATATAATCACATGGGTATGGGCGCTCCCCTTCGCAACTGCCAAGCTTGGGGGAGGTGTCCCGGTATCGTATCACCATCACAACTCCTATCTTTATCGTTTTTCTTAGTTCGATCCTATTAGAAGTATCTTGATCTAGTAGAATAAAGTTTATGGCATGATCTAGTTTTGAGTTTGCTTTATGATCTCTCTTTGTAATCGAGTCCGTGAGCTATATATAATAAAGATTAGTGTTGAGTCAAGGGCTTGATTCTTTTGCCATGATCTTGGGTGAATAAAAGAAAAGAGAAAAAGAATAAAAAGAAACAAAAAGTTCATATTGATCTTATTGAGAGTAATGACTTCACATAGAAAGAGTATGATGATTAAAAGTTGTTGGGAGTTGGCAGACATAGCTTTGGTCATTGTTGCAATTAATAGGAAGTAATAAGGAAAGAGAGGTTTTCACATATAGATATATTATCATTGACATCTTTTATGATTGGGAGCACTCATTAAAATATGACAGGCTAAAGAGTTGATGTCGGACAAGGAAGACAACATAATGAGCTATGTCTTTCTTATATCTGAGATAAAGTATGTTGTCATGGATCCTCTAACTTGTTGAGCTTGCCTTTCCCCCTCATGCTAGCCAAATTCTCAGCACCAAGTAGAAATACTACTTGTGCTTCCAAATACCCTTAAGCCAGTTTTGCCATGAGAGTCCACAATATCTACCTATGGATTGAGTAAGATCCTTCAAGTAAGTTGTCATCGGTGCAAAGCAATAAAAATTGCTCTAAATATGTATGATTGATTGGTGTGGGAGAAATAAGCTTTACACGATCTTGTGATGTGGAAGTAATAAAAGCGACGGACTGCATAATAAAGGTTCATATCACAAGGGGCAATATAAAGTGACGTTCTTTCGCATTGAGATTTTATGCATCCAAGCATAAAAACGCATGGCAACCTCTGGTTCCCTCTGCGAAGGGCCTATCCTTTATTATTATCTTCTACCTTATGCAAGAGTCATGGTGATCTTCACCTTTTCTTTTTCATTTTATCCTTTGGCAAGCTCAGCATGTTGGAAAGAACATGATATATATATCTAATTGGATGTAGGGGAGCATGAACCATTATTGTTGACATTACCCTTGAGGTAAAAGGTTGTGGGGCAAGACTATAAGCCCCTATCTTTCTCTGTGTCCGATTAAAACTCCGTAACCACAAGTATTGCGTGAGTGTTAGCAATTATGAAGGACTAGATGATAGTTGAGTATGTGGACTTGCATTTTAGCTCTGACATAGACTCTTTCCGATGTTATGATAAATTGCAATCGCTTCAATGACTGAGATTATAGTTTGTCAGAGCCTAATAAGGTTTATGATTTATACTTTTGAATTGTGAATAGATCATCACATGAACATAAGTAATCATATGACAAAATCTATATATGTTGCTGTTATGAGAATAATCATGATACCTTCATGTCCGTATTTTATTTTTATCGACGCCTCTACCTCTAAACATGAGGACATATTTATTGTTATTGGCTTTTCGCTCGAGTACAAGTGAGGTCTAAGCTTGGGGGAGTTGATACGTCCATTTTGCATCATGCTTTTATATCGATATTTATTGCATTATGGGCTGTTATTTCACCTTATGTCACAATACTTATGGCTATTCTCTCTTATTTTACAAGATTTACATAGGAGGGAGAATGCCGGCAGCTGGAATTCTGGGCTGGAAAAGGAGCAAATATTAGAGACCTATTCCGCGCAACTCCAAAAGTCCTGAAACTCCACGGAACATCTTAAAATAAATAAATAAAAATCCTCGCCAAAGATGAAGGCCAGGGGGCCCACACCCTGCTCACGAGGGTGGGGGGCGCGCCCCCATCCTAGGGCGCGCCCCCTACCTCGTGGGCCCCCTGGTGGCTCTCCGACGTCCATCTTCTCCTATATGAAGTCTTTCGATGAGAAAAAAATAGAGAGGAACTTTTCAGGACGAGACTCCACCGCCACGAGGTGGAAGCTTGGCGGAACCAATCTAGAGCTCCGGTAGAGCTGTTCTGCCGGGGATAATT
Source organism: Triticum urartu (assembly GCF_003073215.2). Taxonomy (NCBI): domain Eukaryota; kingdom Viridiplantae; phylum Streptophyta; class Magnoliopsida; order Poales; family Poaceae; genus Triticum; species Triticum urartu. The sequence goes on from NC_053024.1 coordinate 260,957,491, forward strand.
CCCTCCGGGAGGGGGAAATCATCAACATCGTCATCACCAACACTCCTCTCATCAGGAGAGGGCAATCTCCATCAACATCGTCACCAGAACCATCTCATCTCCAAACCCTAGTTCATCTCTTGTATCCAATTCTTGTCTCAAAGTCCGGGATTGGTGCTAGTAGGTTGCTAGTAGTGTTGATTACTCCTTGTAGTTGATGCTAGTTGGTTTATTTGGTGGAAAATCATATGTTCAGATCCTATATGCATATTATTACCCCTCTGATTATGAACATGAATATGCTTTGTGAGTAATTATGTTTGTTCCTGAGGACAAGGGAGAAGTCTTGCTATTAGTAGTCATGTGAATTTGGTATTCGTTTGATATTTTGATAAGATGTATGTTGTCTAGCCTCTAGTGGTGTTATGTGAACGTCGACTACATAACACTTCACCATTATTTGGGCCTAGAGGAAGCATTGGGAAGTAATAAGTAGATGATGGGTTGCTAGAGTGACAGAAGCTTAAACCCTAGTTTATGCGTTGCTTCGTAAGGAGCTGATTTGGATCCACATGTTTCATGCTATGGTTAGGTTTACCTTAATACTTTTGTTGTAGTTGCGGATGCTTGCAATACAGGTTAATCATAAGTGGGATGCTTGTTCAATTAAGAACAGCACCCAAGCACCGGTCCACCCACATATCAAATTATCAAAGTATCGAACGCGAATCATATGAACGTGATGAAAACTAGCTTGACGATATTCCCATGTGTCCTCGGGAGTGCTTTTCCTATTATAAGAGTTTTTTCCGGCTTGTCCTTTGCTACAAAAAGGATTGGGCCACCTTGCTGCACTTTATTTACTTTTGTTACTTGTTGCTCATTACAATTTATCTTATCACAAAACTATCTGTTACCACTTATTTCAGTACTTGCAGAGAATACCTTGCTGAAAACCGCTTATCATTTCCTTCTGCTCCTCGTTGGGTTCGACACTCTTACTTATCGAAAGGACTACGATAGATCCCCTATACTTGTGGGTCATCAGGACACTCCTCCGTACACCAGAGAGGGCAGCTTTGATCCATGGCCATAGACCAACTTAGGCCAAAAGCCTGAGCTTGGGGGAGTACATATTCCTCACCGACATTACATTCATGTCCACACACTCATGCCAGTTGTCGGTGCTCATTCTTTTTCATTGTACTATCCATGCTAGTTTAATTTTCTTTTCCAGCATTCTTCTTGTGTGTTTGGAAAACCTTAAGAAAAACCAAAAAAATTAGTTGTAGCTTTTAGCTAGTTTACTTTCCATGCCTGTAGTAGTAGTAATTAAAAGAAAACCCAAAAAGATTTTTCGTTCTTCTTTTACTTGTTGGGAGCTTTCCCATGTAAATAGTTTTGTTTCTTTTCTTTTTCTTTGGGGGTTGAGAGGAGAAGACCATGATGAAAATGTTGAGTGGCTCTCATATGCATTATTGTTGATCTAACGAAGAGCCCATATTACCTTGTCTTCTCCCTTGTATTGAATGCTTGCATATTCCAGCTTAGTCCAATGCACGTGCACTATTATTATTATCCACACCATCCGATCATGCAAGTGAAAGGCAATAATGACGATATATGATGAATTGATTGAGATGAGAGAAGCTGGTATGAACTCGACCTATCTTGTTTTCGTAAATATGATTAGTTCGGCGTTCCTGATTCAGCCTATTATGAATGAAACATGTTTGCAATGACAATTAGATATTATAGTTTCTCATGCCATGCTTAATTAGCTAGGAGTTTATAATGGTTTACCTTGCGTGCCAACATGCTATTAAAATGGTTGTGATGTGGTATGATAGGGTGGTATCCTCCTTTGAACGATTCGAGTGGCTTGACTTGGCACATGTTCACACATGTAGTTGAAACAAAATCAACATAGCCTCCATGATATTTATGTTCATGGTGAATTATATCCTACTCATTCTTGCACTCAGTGTTTATTAATTTTAATGCACATTCATGACTGTTGTCGCTCTCTAGTTGGTCGCTTCCCAGTCTCTTTCTAGCCTTCACTTGTACTAAGCGGGAATACTACTTGTGCATCCACCTCCATAAACCCCAAAAGTTATTCCATATGAGTCCACCATACCTTTCTATATGCGGTATCTACCTGCCATTCCAAGTAAATTTCTATGTGCCAAACTCTAAACCTTCAAATGAAATTCTGCTTTGTATGCTCGAATAGCTCATGTATCAACTAGGGTTGTCTATATCTTCCATGCTAGGTGGGTTATTCTCATGAGGAGTGGACTCCACTCCTCATTCACGAGAAAATGGCTGGTAATCGGGATGCCTAGTCCCATGCTTAAATTAAAATAATTGCAAACAAAACTCCCCCAGGATTGTTGTTAGTTGGAGGCACCCGTTGTTTCAGACTAGCCATGGATTGATGTTTGTTGGTGGTGGGGGAGTATAAAATTTACCATTCTGTTTGGGAACCGCCTATAATGTGTGTAGCATGGAAGATATCGAAATCTCTCGGTTGTTATGTTGACAATGAAAGTGCGCCACTCAAAATTTTATTTATCTCTATTTCAAAATCAAGCTCTAGCACCTCTACAAATCCCTGCTTCTCTCTGCGAAGGGCCTATCTATTTACTTTTATGTTGAGTCACCATCCTCTTATTAAAAAGCATGTAGCGACCTTACCTCAAACGGTCAAGTCTCTGTGCTTCAGTGTCATCCTGGGATCGGTAATGCTCACACACACAGTACTCGAAGGATTTATAACAGAGTAGCAATCACACACTTATTACATCAAATGTCTCAAGAGAGAACTTATTACAATAAATACGGCTTAAGGCCATCTAATATGATAACAATGGAAGGCTTGGAAGATAAAGTGAGTCCATCAACTCCGACGACATAGCTGAGCTGCACGGCAACGACCTAACGAACCTTACTCCTCGTCTGAAAAGTCTGCAACATAATACATTGCAGCCTGAAAACGGGTCAGCACATGGAATATGCTAGCAATGTAACACAGTAGAGCAAGAATAGAATAATGCTATCATACATGCATATTTGGCTAGTGGAAAGCTCTATGGTTATAGTTTTGCGAAAAGCTAATTTTTTCCTAGAACAAAGGAATATATTTTATTTAACTATCATGGTAGTTGAAACATCATTGAGAAGGTTCCCCCAACTCAATCCCAATTAAAAGTAATTATCAACCCAATAATCTTAATTTAGAGTGATGAGATACATATGATAATCCAAGTACTAGATACTCAAGATTTGTCCATAACCGCGGACACGGCTAACCATGATTAGTTTATACACTCTGCAGAGGTTTGCACACATTTCCCCACAAGACCCGATCTCCTCCATTGGATTTCTTGCACTGCCGGGTGTTTGAGAAACGGATGACCGAGACACAGTCTTTCAGAAGCATTAACTCCTTACTCCGGGTAGACCATACCAACCTACATCCCTCTACCTGCTAATCCACCTCTTCAGGAGCTTCACACAACTTACTCAATTATACTAGAGCCCATAATAGCTTGTGGCTGGACACGGAAGTTTCTAGCATGAAATATCTCAGTTCCCTTTGAGTCTGGGTGGCGGACCATAGGATTATCACACGGGTACTCCGGGATATCCTAGGACAACACTGGATTCCCCAGGTGACCAACAAACAATCCACCCATATGTGTATTTAAGTTGCCACCTTAAGTTGAACCATTAATTAATAATCTCACATCTGTCATGGATTTCACTCACCCAAACCATGTCTACGAGCATAGCATAGCAATATAAGCATTACGTAGAAGTAACTCCCAAGGGTTTGATAATAACAGGGCAATAGGTTCTACCTCATCAACTACTTCCCAACCAACATGTTAATCACATCCTAATCATGCAATGTTTGAGGATTGGAGCTAATGCATAAAAATTGGGTATGAAAAGAGTATGATCAATGTGTTACTTGCCTTGCTGATGATCCACAAAACTTAGAGACTTGTAGTAGCACGCTTCACACTCCGGGTGTTCTATCGCAAACAAACTATAGCATGCATAAGCAATCAAGCAAAGAAGCACGGGTAAAACTCAAATAAGAAGATCTAACCAGAAAGTTCAACTTAAGAACTCCGGTTTGCAAAAAGAATCAAATCAAACGGAGAAACGAAACTCAAACTGCGAAAGAAATAAGATCTGATTACTAATCTGGACCTAAGTCAAATTTTACAGTACCAAAATCTTGTTCAAGTGGATTAAACAGGAACAGGGTTTCGAGACGAAGATCTAGGCGCTTGAATCGCCTGATCCCGACAAACGAGCGAAAAGATAAACTAAAACGAAAATCGGATCAGAGATCGCGATCGAAAATAATCGTGAAAAAATCCAAGAAAAAGAAAAACTGACGAACAGTCTAACGAACGATTGTTCGCGTTTGCAACTAACGGGTGAACACCGTTCGTTAAAACGAACGTACGGATCAACGTCCGCTAATTAAACTAAACCAGGAAAAAATAACCCAATCTATTCTAAAAAAGACGAACCTAGGGTTTTTTTCTTAAAAAACCGGATCGCCGTTTTTCTAAAAAAAACGGCGGCGACAACGGCGGCTTTACCTCCGGCTAGGTGGGGCTGCGGAGGTGGGCGGCGCGGGGCGGCGGCAGGCGGCAAGGGCGAGCGGCGACGTGCGGCACTGCGGGGCGGGGCGAGGTAGGCGGCGGGGTTGGTGGTGGTGGGGGCTCCGGGGGCGGGGTATAAAAGGAGAGGGGGGGTGCTTGCTTGGGGAGGGGGCAAGGGGGCGCGGCAGAGTCCTGGCCGGACTCGGCGTCGCGGGCTGCGGTGGCCTCCCGGTCTCCTAGAAGGAGACGGCGGCGCGGGGCTAGCGGGCCGGCTCGACTGGGCTTCGGCCCAGTCGGGCACTGAGATTTTTTTTAATAATTTTGCTGGAACTTCAATAAATACTGGAAAATAAAATGAAAAACTAAAAAATGCCAAAACAAATTTTCACCGTCTAAATAAAATATTTAGAACGAGATGAACATTTTCTTGGCCCTAAAATGCAAATTTGAAAAACATGCAATTTTTCTAATTCAAATAAAATAGCCATAAACTCCGAATAAAATCAAATATTTGATTTTAATTTTTTTCCTCCAATATTTCCTTTATTTTGGAGAAGTCATATTATCTCCTCTCATATATTTTAATATGAAATATTTTCGGAGAGAAAAATAATTGAAACCAAAAATCCTCGTTTCAATATTTGATAAAACTCAAATATGAAAACTAAGAAATCCCCAACTCTCTCGAGGGTCCTTGAGTTGCTTAGGTTTTCGAGGATCGCGAAACGAAATGCAACAAAATATGATATGCATGAATGATCTATGTATAACATTCCAAATTGAAATTTTGGGATGTTACAGACCTACCACCCTTAAGATGAATCTCGCCCTCGAGATTCGGGTTGGCTAGAGAATAGGTGTGGGTGGTCTTTGCGAAGATCGTCCTCTCATTCCCAGGTGGCTTCATCCTCGGTATGGTGGCTCCACTAAACTTTGCAAAACTCGATAACCTTGCTGTAGGTGACTCGGCTGGTAAATTGAAGAATCCTGACTGGCTTCTCCTCATAGGTTAGATCACTGTCCAACTGAATCGCCTCCAAGGGCACCGTCTCTCTTAGCGGTATATCGGCCATCTCCGCATGACACTTTTTCAACTGGGAAACATGAAACACATCATGAACTCCTGACAGTCCTTAGGGTAACTCCAACTTGTAGGCAACTTCTCCCATACATTCCAAAATTCGGTACGGTCCTACAAACCTCGGGGCTAACTTTCCCTTAACTCCAAAACGTTTCACTCCTCGCAGAGGTGATACTCGCAAGTATGCCCTGTCTCCAATTTCATAGGTTATTTCTTTGCGTTTTGAATCTACATAACTCTTCTGCCTGGACTGAGCTACCTTCAGTCTATCTCGAATCAACTTAACCTTTTCTTCAGACTTCTTGATCAAATCTGGTCCAAACAATAGATGGTCTCCAACTTCATCCCATAACAACGGTGTTCTGCACCTTCGTCCATACAGGGCTTCGAACGGTGCCATCTTCAAACTGGCTTGATAGCTATTGTTGTATGAGAACTCCGCATATGGCAAATTGTCATCCCAACTAGATCCATAATATAGTGCACAAGTTCTCAACATATCCTCCAGAATTGGGTTGACTCTCTCGGTCTGTCCATCCGTCTGCGGGTGGAATGATGTACTGAAATCCAATCTCGTTCCCAAAGTGTGGTGTAGCTGATGCCAAAACTTTGAGGTAAACTTTGTTCCTCTATCTGATACAATTGTCCTCGGAACTCCATGCAGACATACGATCCTGGTCATATATATCTTGGCCAACTTCGCACTTGTATAGGTGGTTTTCACTGGGATAAAGTGAGCCACTTTGGTCAAGCGATCAACTACTACCCATATAGAATCATATCCTAATTTGGTCCTGGGTAATCCGGTGATAAAATCGATGCCAAGTTTATCCCACTACCATTCAGGTATCGGCATAGGCTGTAACAATCCTACTGGCTTTTGATGCTCAGCCTTCACTCTCTGACATACATCACATACGGCTACATACTCAGCAATATCCTTCTTCATGCCAGTCCACCAGAAACATTCCTTCAAATCCAAATACATCTTGGTGTTTCCGGGGTGTATCGAGTATGGTGAGTCATGAGCCTCCTGAAGTATTAACTTCCTGATCTCTGTGTTATTGGGCACATAAATACGGTCCTCAAACCATAAGGTGTCGTGCTCATCCTCACAAAAACCTTTGGCCTTTCCTTTTCCCATTCTCTCCTTTATCTCAGCAATATCTTTGTCATCCTTCTGAGCTTCTCGAATCTTTCCCAACAATGTCGAATGAACTTCCATTGTTGCAAAAAACCTCTAGGAACAATCTCCAATCGAAGTTCCCTGAGATCCTCTGCTAACTCCTTTGGCAATCCCATGCTTACTAGTGTATTAGCATAACTCTTCCGCCTCAAGGCGTCTGCTATGACATTGGCCTTGCCTAGATGATAGTGAAGCTTCATGTCATAATCCTTTATAAGCTCCAACCATCTTCTTTGCCTAAGGTTCAGCTCCTTCTGTGTGAAAATGTACTTCAAACTCTTATGATCCGTGTACACATCACAACGGTTTCCAATAAGGTAATGTCTCCAAGTCTTCAATGCATGCACTACTGATGCTAACTCCAAATAATGCATGGCATAATTCAATTCCTGCGGTTTTAGTAGTCGTGAGGCATACGAAACAACTCTTCCATCTTGCATAAGCACACTTCCAAGTCCTAGGCGAGAGGCATCGCAATACAATTGAAACTCCTTATGTATATCCGGCAGAATCAGCACTAGGGCTATAGTCAAACGTTTCTTTAACTCCTAAAAACTCGCCTCACATTCTTCCGTCCATTTAAATTTGGTATCCTTCTTCAATAGCTCCTTCATTGGTTTCGCAATCTTGGAAAAATTCTCAATGAATCTCCGATAGTATCCTGTGAGTCCAAGAAAACTGTGGATCTCGCTAACTGAAGTGGGTGCCAACCATTCAGTGACCGACTGTACCTTGGTGGGATCTACTGCTACACCTTCTCCTGATATAACATGTCCAAGGAAACCGACTTCCTTCAACCAAAACTCACATTTACTGAACTTGGCATACAACTCATGTTCCCTGAGTTTCTCGAGAACTAAACACAAATGCTCTTCATGCTCCTCCTCATTCTTCGAGTATACCATTATATCATCAATGAACACCACAACAAACTTATCCAAATATTCCGTGAACACTTTGTTCATCATGCTCATGAAATAGGCAGGGGCATTAGTCAGTCCAAATGACATGACCGTATACTCATACAACCCGTACCTTGTGGTAAATGATGTCTTTGGTATATCCTTCTCTCGAATCTTCAGCTGGTGATATCCAGATCACAGATCGATCTTTGAAAACACCTTAGCTCCTTGCAACTGGTCAAACAAATCATTGATCATTGGCAGTGGGTATTTGTTCTTGATCGTCACCTCATTAAGTGCACGATAATCAACAACCATCCTTAGATACTTATCCTTCTTCTCAACCAAAAGCAGTAGGGCTCCCCATGGTGATGAACTCTGTCAAATGTAACCTTTCTCCAATAACTCCTTGATCTGCTTCTTAATCTCTTCCAGATCATTCGTGGGCATCCGGTAGGGTCTCTTCGATATAGGCCCGATGCCTGGCAACAGTTCTATCAAAAACTTGATGTCTCGATCCGGTGGCATGCCTGGTAACTCCTCTGGAAAAACATCCGGGTAATCCTTCACTACAGGCACTTCCTCCTGAACAATTCCGGTGAGGGTATTTACTTGGCTACTCCTAGGTGCATGCCTAGATACGTACTTAATCCTTTTTCCCTCGGGGGTGGTGAGACAAATTGACTTACTAACACAGTCAATGCTTCCTCCATACTTTGACATCCAGTCCATGCCTAATATCACATCCAATCCTTGTTACTCCAAAATTATTAGGTCAGACGGGAAAACATGGCTACCAATGGTTAAGGGAATCTGGTCGCACCATCGACTAGCCATATACTCTGCTCCAGGTGAACTTACTAACAGAGGGGTCCTAAGGGTTTGGGCTGGCAGTTTAAACTTATCCACGAATCCCCTTGATATATATGAATGCGATGCACCAGTATCAAAAAGAACAAGGGCGGTAAAATTCTTAACCAAAAACTCACCAATAACCGCGTCTGGCTGCTCTTTGACCTCCTCCACGTTAACGTGGTTCACTTGTCCTTTGTTGAATGGATTGGGCTTCTTTCCAGCGCTCCCATCACTGTTTCCATTCTTCGCTTCAGGGCACTCTGTGGCATAGTGTCCAGTCTTCCCGCACTTGAAGCAAGTAACGTGGCTTAGGTCTCTCCTAGCGGGTGTGGCTGGATTGGAACGTTTCTGATTGTTGCTTGCTCCATTCCCATTCCCATTCCTTGGGCCAGTATGATTATGGGTACTTCCTCCATTGTGGGTGTGGCCTCTATGGTTATGAACAAGTCCTCCCGAGTTCAGGGTTAGGCGAGGATTCTGCTGAGCTCCTGAATTATACCTTCCTTGTCCATACTTCCTCTTACGGCTCTCAATCTGCTGCTGCTTCCCTTCAATCATAAGAGCCTTATCTACCAACTCCTGGTAGTTGTTGAATGTTGCCACCATCAACTGCATGCTCATCTCATCATTCAGCCCTTCCATAAACTTCTCCTGCTTTGCGGCATCTGTGGCAACATCGTCAGGGGCATAGCAAGATAACTTGTTAAACTCATCTGCGTACTGAGCCACAGTACAGTTCCCTTGGCGTAAGTTGTGAAACTCGCGCTTCTTCATACTCATAGCTCCAGTTGAGACATGGGCTGTACGGAAAGCTTGCTGAAACTGGTCCCATGTAACAGTGGCTATAGGGTAGGCAACAGTGTACTTCTCCCACCATGAGGCTGCTGGTCCATCCAACTGATGTGCGGCAAAACGCACCTTCTCAGCATATGTACATCCTACAATGGTTAACTCCCTTCCAATCCTGTGGAGCCAATCATCTGCTACTATGGGCTCGGTGCTACTGGAAAACACCGGCGACTGCAACCTCATAAAGCATGCTAAGTTGTCAAATGGTGGTGGCGGTGGGTTGTTGTTGTTATTTCCTTGGTTCTGTACTAACAACTGCATCAGGGTTTTCTACTGTTGGATCAACTGAGTGAGCTCCGGTGGGAAAGTAAATCCGGGGTCACGTCTCGGAGGCATCTGATGGGTTTAGAGGGAAGAGAATAGAATAGAATAGAATGAGGTCTAATGAGAAAAACACTACCCATATGCACATGAGACAAACACAATAATTTCACTCAATCAATCAAGCAAGGGAATACAATCGATCTAACTATCGTTACAAAAGTGCTCGGACTATACTATATACATGGTGGAATACTACTGATGTGGTGGTCTACTAAAAATATTGATCGGTCGAAGACTCCATGATGTCTGCTCCAGCTTCATCTTCATAGTCATCATCTCTATCGTCGAGGTCCGAGTCGGTGTCGTCGATGATGATGTAGTCCTCCGGGCGAATCTCCTTGGGTTCTTTGTCTTCTCCTCCTGGCGCGGGGTCTCCCATGAATACTCCTAGCTTCCTTTCCAGATCATCATTCTTCTCCACTAGTACGACGATTTCCTCCTCATAATCTTCGTGTGTAGCCTTGAGTTCTTCCTCCAGTTCCGTGATCCTAGTCATCGCCTTCTTCAGATCTATCATGCCTGCGCACATCTGGTTCTCCTGGCGACGAATGTGTTGGTTTAACTCCTGGATGAAAGTTGCAATTGATCTATCCTTCCTGGTGCTGATCATCTCCCATTGCTCATCTCGGCACCCACAAATCCGGTAGATTGTATCCTTAAGCTCCTTTTGGTAAACTTCTCCAATGCGTCCCATGGTGATGTGAGCTGCCATACTCTTTCCTAGACTCCAGGTTGGTGCATCAAAGGAAAACTCTATGGGTTTAGTGACTGGCGTGAATGTCCTTCCTAGAACTTGAACTTGAATCATCCATCGTTCCTCTTCTGGTAAAGTGGCGTTGTAAGTCCCGGTGAAGCTTGGTATTCCAATGTTCAGGTACCTAGTGACTTCCTTCAAGTGTCGTCCAAAGGGTGCGTCTTCATCCGGTTGTGCAAACGTGTTCCTTGCCTCCGCCATCCTAAAGAATAGAAAATGGAGAGGAGTCAGAAATGAGAAGAGAATAGTGATCTAGGGCTTTTTCTTAGTGATCGTGTCCTACACTCAGCGTGTACTCTGATACCATATTGTAGCGACCGACCTCAAACAGTCAAGTCTCTGTGCTTCAGTGTCATCCCTGGATCGGTAATGCTGACACACATAGTACTCAAAGGATTTATAACAGAGTAGCAATCACACACTTATTACATCGAATGTCTCAAGAGAGAACTTACTACAATAAATACGGCTTAATGCCATCTAATACGATAACAGCGGAAGGCTTGGAAGATAAAGTGAGTCCATCAACTCCAACGACATAGCTGAGCAGCACGGCAACGACCTAACGAACCTTACTCCTCGTCTGAAAAGTCTACAACATAATATGTTGCAGCCCGAAAACGGGCCAGCACATGGAATATGCTGGCAATGTAACACAGTAGAGCAAGAACAGAATAATGCTATCACTACATGCATATTTGGCTGGTGGAAAGCTCTATGGTTATAGTTTTGCAAAAAGCCAATTTTTCCATACAACAAAGGAATAGATTTTATTTAACTATCATGGTAGTTGAAATATCATTGAGAACATTCCTCCAACTCAATCCCAATTAAATGTAATTATCAACCCAACAATATTAATTTAGAGTGATGAGATACATATGATAATCCAAGTACTAGATACTCAAGATTTGTCCATAACCGGGGACACGGCTAACCATGATTAGTTTATACACTCTGCAGAGGTTTGCGCAATTTTCCCCACAAGACCCGATCTCCTCCGTTAGATTTCTCGCACTGTCGGGTGTTTGAGAAACGGATGACCGAGACACAGTCTTTCAGAAGCATTAACTCCTTACTCCGGGCAGACCATACCAACCTACATCCCTCTACCGCTGATCCACCTCTTCAGGAGCTTCACGCAACTTACTCAACTATGCTAGAGCCCATAATAGCTTGTGGCTACACACGGAAGTTTCTACCATGAAATATCTCAGTTCCCTTTGAGCCTGGGTGGCAGACCATAGGATTATCACACGGGTACTCTGGGATATCCTAGGACAACACTGGATTCCCCAGGTGCCCAACAAACAATCCACCCATATGTGTATTTAAGTTGCGACCTTAATTTGAACCATTAATTAATAATCTCACATCTGTCATGGATTTCACTCGCACAAACCACGTCTACGAGCATAGCATAGGAATATAAGCATTACGTAGAAGTAACTCCCAAGGGTTTGATATTAACAGGGCAATAGGTTCTACCTCATCAACTACTTCCCAACCCATATTCTAATCACATCCTAATCATGCAATGTTTGAGGATTGGAGCTAGTGCATAAAAAATGGGTATGAAAAGAGTATGGTCAATGTGTTACTTGCCTTGCTGATGTTCCGCAAAACTTAGAGACTCGTAGTAGCATGCTTCACACTCCGGGTGTTCTATCGCAAACAAAAAATAGCATGCATAAGCAATCAAGCAAAGAAGCACGGGTAAAACTCAAATAAGAAGATCTAACCAGAAAGTTCAACTTAAGAACTCCTGTTTGCAAAAAGAATCAAATCAAACGGAGCAACGAAACTCAAACTGTGAAAGAAACAAGATCCAACTACTAATCTGGACCTAAGTCAAATTTTATAGTACCAAAATCTTGTTCAAGTGGATTAAACAGGAAGAGGGTTTTGAGACGAAGATCTAGGCGCTTGAATCGCCTGATTCCGACGAACGAGCGAAAAGATAAACTAAAACGAAAATCGGATAAGAGATCATGATCGAAAATAATCACGAAAAAATCTGAGAAAAAGAAAAAATGACGAACAGGCTAACGAACGCCCGTTCGCTGTCTGCGGCTAACGGGTGAACACTGTTCGTTAAAACGAACGTACGGATGAACGTCCACTAATTAAACTAAACCGGGAAGAAAATAACCCGATCTATTCTAAAAAAATGAACCTAGGTTTTTTTTCTAAAAAAACCGGATCGGTCTTTTCTAAAAAAAAATCGGCGGAGGCAATGGTGGCTTTACCTCCGGCTTGGTCCGGCGAGGCGGGAAGCGGCTCCGGCGAGGTGGGGCTGCGGCGGCGGCAGGCGGCAACGGTGAGCGGCGGCGCGCGGCAAAGGACGGCGGCATGCGGCTCTGCGGGGTGGGGCGAGGTAGGCGGGGTTGGTGGTGGTGGGGGGGGGCTCCGAGGGAGGGGTATAAAAGGAGAGGGGTTGCTTGCTTGGGGAGGGGGCAAGGGGGCGCGGCAGAGTCCTGGCCGGACTCGGCGTCGCGGGCGGCGGCAGCCTCCCGGTCTCCTGGAAGGAGATGGCGGCGCGGGGCTTGCAGGCTGGCTTGGCTGGGCTTTGGCCCAGTCGGGCGCTGAGACTTCTTTTTCATAATTTTGTTGGAACTTAAATAAATCCTAGAAAATAAAATAAAAATCTAAAAAATTCTGAAACAAATTTTCACTGTCTAAATAAAATATTTAGAACGAGATGAACATTTTCTTGGCCCTAAAATGCAACTTTGAAAAACATGCAATTTTTCTAATTCAAATAAAATAGCAATAAACTCTGAATAAAATCAAATATTTGATTTTAATATTTTTCCTCCAATATTTCCTTTATTTTGGAGAAGTCATATTATCTCCTCTCATATATTTTAATATGAAATATTTTTGGAGAGAAAAATAATTAAAACTAAAAATCCTCGTTTCAATATTTGATATAACTCAAATATGAAAACTGAGAAATCCCCAACTCTCTCCGAGGGTCCTTGAGTTGCTTAGGATTTCGAGGATCGCGAAATGAAATGCAACGAAATATGATATGCATGAATGATCTATGTATAACATTCCAAATTGAAAAATTGGGATGTTACAAAGCACCAATTGGAGAGCACCGCTGTCATTTGCATGCATTACAATTAGTTTACATTGAGTATGAGTGTGACTGGATCTCTTTTACCATGAATTACAATGTTTAGTCAGTCCTTGAACGTCAAAGGTGCTCTGCATTTATCTTTTGTGGTCTCAGAAAGGGCTAGCGAGATACCACCTTGTTATATCATATTATGATTGTTTTGAGAAAGTGTTGTCACCCAAGATTTACTATTATTGCTTGCTAGTTGATTATGCTATTGATATGAGTAAACATGAGTCCTAAGTATTATTGTGAATATGGTTAGTTCATAATCTTTGCTGAAAACTTGAATGTTGGCTTTACATATTTACAACAACAAGATCAAACAGAGTTTGTAAAAGTTTTTATTTATCACTTTTAGTTTGTCAACTGAATTTCTTGAGGACAAGCAAAGGTTTAAGCTTGGGGGAGTTGATACGTCTCCAGTGTATCTACTTTTCCAAATACTTTTGACCTTGTTTTGGACTCTAACTTGCATGATTTGAATGGAACTAACCCGGACTGGCGCTATTTTCAGCAGAATTGGCATGGTGTTATTTTTGTGCAGAAATAAAATTTCTCGGAATGACCTGAAACTTCACGGAGAATATTTTTGGAATTTATAAAAAATACTGGCGAAATAATCAACACCAGGGGCCCACACCCTACCACGAGGGTGGGGGCGCGCCCTCCTGTCTCGTGGGCCCCCTGAGGCTCCACCGACCTCAACTCCAACTCTATATATTCACGTTCGGGGAGAAAAAAATCAGAGAGAAAGATTCATCACGTTTTACGATACGGAGCTGCCGCCTAACCCTAATTTCTCTCAGGAGGGCTGATCTGGAGTCCGTTTGGGGCTTCAGAGAGGGGAATCCGTCTCCATCATCATCATCAACCTTCCTCCATAACCAATTTCATGATGCTCACCGCCGTGCGTGAGTAATTCCATCGTAGGCTTGCTGGACGGTGATGGGTTGGATGAGATTTATCATGTAATCGAGTTAATTTTGTTAGGGCTTGATCCCTAGTATCCATTATGTTCTGAGATTGATGTTGCTATGACTTTGCTATGCTTAATGCTTGTCACTAGGGCCCGAGTGCCATGATTTCAGATCTGAACCTATTATGTTTCCATGAATATATGTGAGTTCTTGATCCTATTATGCAAGTCAATAGTCACCTACTATGTGTTATGATCCAGTAACCCCGAAGTGACAATAATCGGGACCACTCCCGATGATGACTATTGTCGGGGGTTGGGTGCGACATATGCCAAAGGATGGCTTATCATGGTGGGGGCGAGTAGAACGTTGCCGGTGCCTGGAAACGGGATAAGGCGAAGGCATGCACGCCGGTGAATCTTACCCAGCTTCGGGGCTCTCCAGGGAGATAATACCCCTACTGCTGCTCCGCGGGGTCTCCGCATGATCACTATGGCAAAGCGTTTACACGGTTGCTCCTCAAGCTGTTTCCTGGAGGTAGGAGAAGGCAAGGCTAGCTCTCTCCTTCCTATATTATCTGGTCTAGTGCTAATGGATTCCAACCCTTTGCATGGATGCCCTGGGGGTTTATATAGGCCTACCCCCCAGGGGTACAATGGTAATCCGGCTGGGTGCGGGCCCAACCGTCAGTCTCTCTGGCCGCCGTCTTATCCGCCGACTCCTGGGGCCCGCCGACTGGTGGGCCCCGCCGACTGGCTCGGTACGGAGCCGGCAGGCCATGTCCGCAGCGGGCGGGTCTTGCCGGCTGCAGATTACTGTAGCCGTGCCTCTAATGACGCAGGCTCGGTCATGAGGTCGTGGCGACAGCTTCGCCGTCTGGCGGGCGATCACTGTGGCCACTACTTCTCGTGTCTGATTAATGGTGCGTGGGGCCCGTGGGAGGGGCCGGCCGACTCCTGGTGGCCGACTCCCATCCGGGCCGACTGGTGGCGCTCTCACCGTCTTTCGTACGCCCGCCGACTGGTGGGACCCATCATCCCTGGGTCGTACCGGCAGGCCGTCGTGGGCACAGGACTCCGCCCTTTGGGGCTGACGTCAGGGCCGGCATGGCAATAGTGTCGCGCTGCACGGAGATCTCTGCGGGTACGATGTACTGTAGCCACGCCTGCCCTTGGAAAAGGGGTGGGAGTGGACCTTACTATGGCCACTCCCCGTCCCATCCCTCTTTATGAGGGCATGGGGGTTGTTGGCGTCGCGGGCCGACTCCCCAAGGCCGGCTTCTCTGGAAGTCGCCAGTTAGGAGTCGGCTTATCCTGAAGTCGTCCCTGCCACTCGGCCACGAGTGGGCAGTCGGCCGCCTCGCCGCTGACTCTCGGAAGGCGGCTCTTCGTCCCGAGGTCTCGAGGGGCGCAGTCTGCCTCAATGTCTTGAAAGGTTCTGGGCCTGGGTTAGCCTACCCATGGCCCATTACTCCGACAGTAGTCCCCGAAGCTGGTGAGGCTCCGAGGGCGACATGTCGAGGAGCCTCAACAGTTTCTTCTCTCCGGTGGTTGGATCTGGGCCTCGCTAGACGTCCTCTTTCAAGCCGACTAGTTGGAGTCGGGCTTGCTCAAGGCCGACTTGCCCTTAGAAAAGTTTGAACGTCGCAGCGGAGTTCAGGCGGCGTGCCTGATAAGCTTTCGGATTGCCGCCCGTGGTGGACCCGTCGCGAGGCGCCACGTGGCTGAGCTAGTCTGCTCACCCACACGCGTGACGGGACAGGCCTACAGGCGGGGCCCGCCACTATCGTGCCTCGGCATGCGAACGGATCCGTTGTGGCCGCGCGGATGGTTGGGGTTCCCGCGCGGTTATTGCACGTGGTAACTTCGTGTGGTAAATCGTGGGGGTTGTGGGGTCCCGGGCGCAGTTAATCCCACGACCGCCCCCTCGGCTTCTCAGCCCACGAGCCTACAAGTAGGCGGGGGGAGGGGGCGGCGAAGCACGCGCGCCCATTCTCCCCACTCCCTTTCACTCCTTCTTGCTTCTTCTTCCTCTTGCCGCTGCTGCTCCGAACCACGCCGCGCCCGCAGCGATGAGCTCTTCCTCCGCCGCCGCGCCTCCTGTTGTACGCTCCGGAGTGTGGGATGGCTCCGAGGTTGACGACAACAACATCGAGATCCTCCGCCAGACACGGCGGCTGCCCGGCAGGGACTTAGTGCGGGTCCGCCTCGCCCCGGAGGGAGAAATATCGCCGGCGCCGGAGGAGGGCGAGCGGGTCATATTCCGCTCGCACCTTATGCGCGGCCTGGGGCTGCCGGCGAGCGGCTTCTTTCGCTCCTTCTTGGAGTTCCACGGGCTCCAGCCGCACCACCTTACTCCGAACATGGTGGTGCTGCTCGCTGCCTTCGCCACCCCGTGCGAAGGCTTCCTCGGCGTTCTCCCCACCATCGAGCTCTGGGGTGAGTTCTTCCAGTCCAAGCTTGGCACACACGTCGCCAGCGTGCCAGCCCAGTGCGGTGCATTCATCGCGATGCGGAGATCAGTGGTCGACAATCCGTTTCCCACCATCGCACTGATTAAGTCGGTGAAGATGTGGCAGCGGTCCTATTTTTATGCAAAGAACGTCGCCCCAGAAGGCGACTGGGTTAACCTGCCGGCTTACGAAGCCGGTGCGCCGGCTGGAAGGCTCCCCAGTTGGTCACACCGAGCCAAGACGCTATCTCCCGCTGGTGCCGCCGCCGTCGCGCGACTCCGAGTGCTGACGCAGTCGGAGGGCTTGACCGGGGCCGACTTGTTGGCCGCCTTCGTGGCGCGTCGAGTCCTCCCACTCCAAGGCCGACCTCACCTGATCTGCCAGATGAGCGGTCGTCGGGACCCTAGTCGGATGTGCTCCAAGGACATGCCTCATGCGGAGGTGGTGAACATGGTGAACTACATCGCGAACTGCGGTCTCTCGGTGGACTGGCGGTTCGGCAAGGAGCCGTATTCGCGCGCCAACCCCCCGCCTATTGTAAGTCGTCTTCCTTCTTCTTCTGTTTCTTTGGTTGCCGAGTCCAACTTGTCAAGTCTGACTGTTTTTGTTTTGAATCAAAACCCTCTTGTCCCTCCTTCGGCTGGCACCACGGGGTCGGCTCGTCAGTTTGTCCCCGATCGGGCGGAGAGCGACGTCGATGATCCTGACTTGGGGGAGGCGGCCATAGAAGCCGACGTCGAGGGAGGAGGAGGAGAAGTAGGAGGCTCCAGGCCTTCGGCCACTTTCGCCGACTGGCCTGACGACGAGGCCGAGGGAGAAGTCGCCCCGCGTCGCCAGCCAAAGGCCGGCCAGCCAAGCGCGAGTTCCTCTGCCAGCTTGGACGCTCAAGGAGGTGCGAAGAAGCGCCGGGCCGGGCCGAGTACGCTTGGTGGCCGGTCGAAGAAGTTCAAGGGAGCGGCCACCGTGACCAAGTGGGAAGAGGCGGCCGCGAAAGTCAACCGCTTCCGCAAGGAAGTGAAGAAGCCGCCGCTGGTCTCTGCATAAGCGCCTCCGTCCCTTATCTTTATTTTCTCTTTGTTGATCTTGTCTGAGTTTTTCATATGCTTTTCTCGCCTTAGGGCTCCCCTCACTCTTGAGAGGGTTGCCGCCGCCTCCGTTATGGGGTCGGTGGAGACGTCTACCACCACTCGGCGGATTGACCCCGCCACCGACCTTCGGGAGGCGATGGAGCGGAACACGCAGGAGAAGCGCGAGGAGGATGAGGCCGCCCGCCGGGAGAAAGCGGAGGCCGAGAAGGTGGAGGCCTCCGCCCTGAAGAAGCTGGAGGCGGCCGAGGCCGCTGCTGCGGCAAAGCAGCCGGCTAAGGAAGTCGCGCCCCGGCGGTCGGCGGTGTTCGTCACCCCTCTGAACTCTGCGCCGCCGCCCCCGGAGTTCACGGAGCAGTTGGGGGAAGCCGGCGGCGAGTTCCCGATCATGGAGAGAGGCGGCGGTGACGCCCCCATGCCGGACGCGGTCGCGTCGCCCCCGCCGCCATCTAGGAGCGCGCAAGGCAAACAGGTGGCGGATCCGCCCTTGCCGCCGACTGAAGACGAGGTCGTGGCAAGGCTACTCCTTCAAGTCGGGTCGCCAACGCGCCGCCGTCTTGAGAAGGCGACTTCGGCGCCACGCCCCTTGGGTACCGACACCGCCAGCTCGACGATTCCAGGCGCCGAAGCGACGAGCGCCGTGCCCATTCGGTGGGTGCGAGGAGGCGGCACGGGCCCGCTGAACCAGGCGCTTCTGGATGTTCAGACGAAGCTGCGAGCTGAGAGCGAGGCCATCCAAAATTGCACCAAGGCACACCTGGCGTCGCGGGCAGCCATCCGGGTATTCTTTCTCCTTTGTCCCTATTTTCTTGTTCCTCTCCGTGGGGGTGCGCCAGCGCACCCACTGGGTGTAGTCCCCGAGTTTTGGGCCGGCTGCTGAGCAGGTGGCCCAGAACTCCAATTGGTGAGTTCCGGGTACTAACCTTTGTTCTGAAATACTTGTTGCAGGACTATCCCGACCTCCGTGTCACCGCCTTCAACCGCAACGTTGAAGAGCTGGGCAAGCGGACCGCCGACTTGTTAGAGAGCCGGAGTGAGTCCTTTTTCTTCTTTGCGGGGGCGCGCTGGCACACTCGCGGGCTGTGGTCCCCGAGATTCGGGCTGACTGCTGTGCAGTTGGGCCGGATCTCCCTGGCGACCTTCTTCGTTGATGACTTAACGCCTTCTTTCTTCTTTTTCTTCAGAGGCCAACGCCACTCTTCAATAGCAGCTGAGCGAAGCCAACTCCACGTTACACGCCAAGGGGGAGGAGTGTAGCAAGCTTGCCGCAGAGCGCGATCTGCTGGCCGCACAATTGGCAGAGCAGAAGGAGCTGCTTACGAAGACGCAGAAGGAGGCGGAAGAGGCAGAGGCCGCCCTCCTGGCCGAGTTTGTGAGCGAGCGCTCCTCCTGGATTGACAAGGAGGCAATGCTGGCCTTCGGCTTCCACGAGATCGAGGACCTCGTCGACTGTGAGCTTCTTTGCTTTCCTTCTTCGAGCCGCTGACTATAGGTCGAGCTGACTCCTAGTTTTTTTGACTTGTTCTTCATTCTTTCCGTCTTGGCAGACTTCTTCCCTGGCCACTCACAGGCCGCCATTCAAGCTATCGAGGCCGACCACGAGGAGCGGAGGGCGCATGGCGCGGAGATCGCCGCTGATGCCCCTCGGACCCTTGACGAGCATATTCTGAGCATTGGGGCTCGCCTGCAGCCGGCCCACCAGATGCTGCGTCGGCTTCAACGTGTCGGCGCCCAAGAGATCGCCGCCCTGTGGCCAGACGTGCAGGCTCCACGCACCCCCAGTTGGACTGCCGACTGGCTGGAGGTCGCGGCTGGCCGTCTTGAGGCCTGGAAAGGTTCCTCAGCCGGGACGGAGCACGCCGAGCCTTGGAATTCGTCAAGGCGTGGTATCCGGGGCTGGACCTAGACCGGCTGGCCACACTCCGGTCAGAGGCCCAGCCGGAGCTGGCAGCCGCGGAAGACGCCCTTGTCAAGCGTGCGGCGGCGATCGCCGAGTACACCGACACCAGCATCTTTGTCCCTGAGCGGGCTGAAGACGGCGGGGAGGTACTGCCGGAGTGGTTTGGGCTGAACCCCAACTACGGCGAGGACTCGGCAGAGGTGATCGGCTCCAGCGTCGAGGAGGAAGACAAGGCGGAGGACGGAAGCGAGATGGAGGCACCGGAAGACGGAGCGGGCGGCCAGCCTCAGCTCGACCGCGCCTCCAGCAACGAGCCGTGCCCGCCCGAGCCAACTGCCGTGGGAGGTGGTCAAGCCGAGACCGCCCAGCCGGCCGCCCCAACATCCAACACCGCCGTCTCCTCCGATCCTCCAAACCCGTATGCCGCCCCCTAGGCTGCCACCTTCTCTTTGTTTTACCTGTTCTAATAGTCTTTGAAGAACTTGTTAATTCACACAATTCCACCCACTCAGTGTATTTTGAAATTCTGCTCGAAGATTCGGCCAAGGGCCTTTGTTATGTAAATATTCACCTGACTTCTATCTTTTCTTGCTCATTGTTCTTTTGGCTTTTTCCTTTGCCGTCTTCCCTCAGTTGCCGTCTTTGTCAGTCGGATAGCCGCTCTGCGGACTGCTGCTGGATCAAATTCTTGGTCACTTTGGGAAGGCAAGTACTTAGCCGTTTTAGAGTTGTTTAACAAGTCGGATAGAAGGCGGCAAGCCGACTATTCAAGAGTCGGTTTGCGAAAAAAGGTTGGAAGCCGGCCTTAAGCTATGTTTGTGCTTTCAGTCCTTAGCCATTTTTCATGTGGACGCCCATTCTTCCTTACTCCTGCCCACCAGTCAATCGCTCTGCGAGCTGCGGCTTCTGGCAGGAGACGGCTTAGATGCCACACACTACTTGTCCGGCTGCAGGAAGCGTTTCATAGCGCAGGACGGCAAGTCCCCGGGCCGACTAGTCGAACCCGGTGCCAAGCGGCATAAAAGTAATATACTCGAAGGAATATTTATTATCATATAGATAAAAGAGGGCAGTCCCCAAGCTCTTCTCGGGGGGGCCGAAGTCTTGGTACTTTTAATACAAAAGGTAGCGTGATACGTACTGGGTTTAACTGTAAAATTTTCGGAGGAGATTTGCATTCCATGGCCGCTCTGTCTCTTTGCCAGAGTCGTCCCTCTTGCGTGCTCGGGGCTTCTGAGCATCGATCAGGTAGTAGGAGTCGTTGCCCAGTACTTTGCTGATGATGAAGGGGCCTTCCCAAGGCGCCGACAGCTTGTGCTGGCCGGCTGTTCGCTGGATTAGTCGGAGCACGAGGTCGCCCTCCTGGAAAGATCTCAGCCTGACCTTCATGTTGTAGTATCTGCGCAGGCTCTGCTGGTAGATGCTGGACCGGCTGAGTGCCAACAGCCGGCCCTCTTCCAGCAGGTCGACGCCGTCTTGTCGTGCTTCTTCTGCTTCTTCCTCGGTGTACATGGTGACTCGCGGGGAATCGAACTCTATGTCCGTTGGGATGACGGCTTCAGCACCGTAGACGAGGAAGAAAGGCGTGAAGCCGGTTGATTTGTTTGGAGTCGTGCGCAGACTGCAGAGGACGGCTGGCAACTCATCGAGCCAGCAGCCAGCCGAGCACTCCAGAGGCTCGACCAGTCGGGGCTTGATGCCTGACAGGATGAGGCCGTTTGCTCGCTCCACCTGGCCGTTTGACTGTGGATGGGCGACGGACGCTAGGTCTAGTCGGATGCCCTGTGTCGCACAGAAACGGCCAAGGCGCCTTTGGCAAAATTCGTGCCGTTGTTGGTGATGATGCTGTGTGGTATGCCGTACCGAATTGTGATGTCGGAGATGAAAGTCACGGTAGTCGGACCATTCAGTTTCTTGATTGGCTTCGCTTCTATCCACTTGGTGAACTTTTCCACTGCGACAAGTAAGTGAGTTAAGCCACCTCGTGCTGTCTTGAATGGTCCCACCATGTCTAGACCCCAAACTGCGAAAGGCCAGGCAATGGGGATGGTCTTGAGTGCAGAAGCCGGCTGATGCGGCTTGGAGCGGAACTTCTGGCACCCTTTGCATTTTTGGACCAATTCCTTGGCCTCTTCTAAGGCCGTTGGCCAAAAGAAACCGTGTCGGAAAGCTTTGGCGACGAGTGCTCTTGAAGCCGCATGGTGGCCGCACTCGCCTTGATGGATGTCTTTGAGAATTGCTTGGCCTTGCTCTGGCTCTACGCAGCGCTGGTAGACACCAGTGACGCTGTGCCTGACCAGCTCTCTGTTGACTATGGTGTAGGCTGCCGCTCGGCGTTGTACTTGCCGAGCTAAGGTCTCATCAGTCGGCAGCTCTTTGCTCACCAGGAATTTGAGGATGGGCTGGGCCCATGAGGGTGCTGTTATTTCTTTGACTGCCAGAACTGCGACTTGGACAAGGGCGGCTGGGCTGGGAGGCGGCGGGCTGGGTCAACAACCGCTTGCTGGATTAATGAAGTCCCTGGGCCGACTGGCGCAGCCCTTGGGCCGAGTTCTGGAGTCTTCGGGCCGGCCGCCGCAGTCCCCGGGCAGGGTTCTGCAGTCCCTGGGCCGGCCTTGACTGTGGCGGCTTTGGAGCCATCTGCCAAAATCCCCGTACCGTCTACCGGGGCTCTGGAGTCAGATCCGACTTCTTCGGGAGGAGCCGGCACAAAGATGGAGTCTGATTCTGGTGAAGGCTTGACAGACGGCTTGAGGAGGCGTTGAAGGGCGACGCCGGATGGTATTGCTTGGCGGGTAGAGCCGATTCGTGCCAAGGCGTCTGCTTGGTCATTGTCGTTTCTTGGCACATGGAGGAACTCGCACCCCTCGAAATATCCACTGAGTTGCTGCACGAGGAAACGGTAACTCGCCATGTTTGCATCTTTGGCGTCCCAGTCGCCAGACGACTACTGGACCACTAAGTCTGAGTCGCCATAACACAGGATCCGGCGAATGCCAAGTTCTTTGGCAAGCCGGAGCCCGTGAATGAGCGCCTCGTACTCGGCGACGTTGTTGGAGGCGGCAAAGTGGATTTGCAGTGCGTATTTGAGCTTGTCGCCTTTAGGAGAAGTGAGGACAACGCCGGCTCCCAAGCCGGTGCGCATCTTGGAGCTGTCGAAATGCATCCGCCAATGGGTGGAGTCGGGCACTGGAGGTAGGTACTGGGTCTCGGCCCAGTCGATGAGGAAGTCGGCCAGTGCTTGTGACTTGATGGCTGTGCGGGGCTGGTAGTGGATGGTGTAGGGAGCCAGCTCTATGGCCCATTTGGCCACTCGGCCAGAAGCATCTCAGATTCTGATGATCTCGGCAAGTGGGGCCGTGCAGACCACAGTGACTGGATGCTCTTGAAAGTAAGGCTTCAATTTCTTGGCGGCAAAGTGCACGCCATAGCACATCTTCTGGTAGTGGGGGTAGTTCTGCTTGGAGGTCGACAACACTTCGCTCAGGTAATATACCGGTCTCTGGACAGGTAGTGCCTTGCCTTCCTCCTTACGTTCCACTACAATGACTGTGCTGACTACCCGGCTGGTGGCGACGATGTACAGGAGCATAGTCTCCTTAGGAGTCGGAGCCGCCAGAACGGGTGGAGTAGTCAGCATCTTCTTCAACTGGAGAAAAGCTTTATCCGCCTTGTGGTTCCACTCGAAAAAAGTGGTCTTCTTCATGAGCTGGTATAAGGGGAGAGCTTTCTCGCCCAGCCGACTGATGAATCGGCTGATGGACGCCAAGCAGCCGGTGAACTTTTGCACGTCCAACAGTCGGCTGGGTATCTCCATCATCTCAATGGCCTTGATATTTACAGGGTTGCACTCTATGCCGTGTTCAGAGACCAGGAAGCCAAGGAGTTGGCCGGCTGGTTCTCCAAAGACGCACTTCTCAGGGTTGAGCTTGATCTGGAATCGGCGCAGGTTCTCAAAGGTCTCCTTGAGGTCTTCCAGCAGTGTTCCACGCTTCTCCGTCTTCACCACCACATCGTCCACGTAGACGTGGGCGTTTCTACCGAGTTGCTTGAGGAGGCACTTCTGCATGCAACGCTGAAAGGTGGTGCCGGCATTCCTCAAGCCGAACGTCATGGTGAGGTAGCAGAAAGCTCCAAACGGCGTGATGAAGGCGGTCTTCAGTCTGTCAGCCGGGTTCAGCTTGATCTGGTGATATCCTGAATATGCATCCAAAAAGCTCAACAGCTCGCATCCGGCTGTGGAGTCTATCACCTGCTCAATTCTTGGTAAAGCAAACGGGTCTTTGGGGCAAGCCTTGTTGAGGCTTGTGTAGTCAATACACATTCGCCACTGCTTGTTCTTCTTCAATACCAGGACCGGGTTAGCTAGCCACTCTGGAAAGAATACTTCCATAATGAAGCCGGCTGCTAGGAGTCGGGCTATCTCTTCTCCGACAACTCTTCTCTTTTCTTCTGATAGGCAGCGCAAGGGCTGCCTGACCGGCTTTGCATCAGATCGGACATGTAACTTGTGCTCGGAGAATTCCGTCGGTACACTTGGCATGTCTTTGGGGGACCATGCGAAGATTTCCTGATTCGCACGGAGGAAATCGACGAGCTCGCCTTCCTATTTGCTGTCGAGGTTTGCGCCTACGACAGCGTACCTCTCTGGGTGCTCCGGATCCAAGGGTATCTTCTTTGTCTCTTTGGCCGGCTTGAACGAACCCTCAGCCTCCGACTCCTTTGGGTTAGGCGACACCTCTAGCTGCTTGCCGGCCATCGCCACAACCCGGTCAAGGAGCCGCTTCTCCGCCGCGATCACCAGGGACTCCGCCAGCCGACTACTCTCAGCCGCACAGGCAGACGACTTTCGGTAGTCGCCGGCTACGGTCAGAATCCCCTTGGAACTAGGCATCTTCTTGAAGTAGGCGTAGTGGGGGACCGCCATGAACTTGGCCAGGGCGGGTCGGCCAAGTAATGCATGGTATGGGCTCTCGAGATCCACCACCTCAGACCAAACTGACTCTCGGCGGAAGTGATCTTTGTCTCCAAAGAGGACGTCCATCAGGATCTTGCCGATTGGTGAGCAAGAAAGACCAGGAACAATGCCGTGCAACACGATTCGGCTGTTCTGAAGCTGTCTTTGCTTGATTCCTAACTTCTCCATGGTGTCCTTGTACAGGATGTTGATGATGCTGCCTCCGTCTATCAGAACTCGCGAGAAACGAGCAACTCGTCTATCCGTGGCAAAGGTGGCATCCAAGACCAAGGCATAAGAGCCCGGACTCGGCATCACCTCTGGGTGATCAGCTCTGCTCCAGCTGATAGGCTTCTCGGACCAGTGCATGAACTCTGGTGTCTCTGATGCTACTGCATTCACCTCTTGTCGCTGCAGCCGCCTGCTGCATCGATCATCAGCCATGCTGGTAAATATCACGTAGGCTCCGTGCTCTTCGGGGTACTCGTCTTGTACTGCGGCGACTGGCCTGACAGCCAACTGCTGGGGCGGAGGCTGCTGCCCAGCAGGCGGGGGAGGGAGGAGGCCGTCTCCTTTGGCGATCCTGGTGAGCCAGTGGCACTTCCGGGTGGTGTGATTCGACGGCTTCGTGCCGCTATGGAACTTGCAAGGACCATCCAGAGTCTGCTCGTATGAGAAAGCCGGCAACCAGTTGGGCTTGCCACCTTTCTGCCGCTTGGGTGGAGGCTGCCCATCCGGCTGCTGGTCTTCAACTATCGCCACCTGCCGGCTGCTGGAAGCCGGCTGCGGGGCCTTGCGCTTGTGGTCGTTCTGATGTTGCCGCCGACTGGCGTCTCCTGCCGGAGTTCTAGGAGCCTGAGGGGCCACTTTGCCGGTCGCGCTAACTTGAATCTCCACCTTCATGGAGGAGTCAGCCGTGGCATACTTGTCCGCTATGATCAGCAGCTCGTCGAGGGTTTCTGGCTCGTCGCAGAGGAGCTTTTGCTTGAGGAGGGTGCCTTCTCTGCACCCGGCGGTGAAGTACTCGATAGCCTGCACCTCGTGCACGCCCTCGCAGGAGTTCCGAAGCTCGGCCCAATGCATGAGGTAGTCGCGAGTCGACTCGCTGGGGCCTTGCATGCACAAGGAAAGCTGACGAGGCTTGGGAGGACGCTTGTGCGTGCTTGTGAAGTTGCGGACGAATGCATCGGTGAAGTCGACCCAGCTGTTGATGCTGCGGGGCTTCAGGCTGTTCAGCCATGTCTGGGCCGTGCCCTGGAGCATGAGCGGAACCTATTTTACGGCGACACGCTTGTTGCCGTTCGCTATGTTGACGGCCGTGGAGTAGTCAACCAGCCAGTCCTCCGGCTTCACGGAGCCGGTGTACTTGGGCGTGTCTCTTGGGAGCGTGAACCCTTTAGGAAAGGGCTCGTCTCGAATGCGGGGCCCGAAACAAGGCGGACCCAACTCGTCTTCTTCTTCCAGCGCCAGGGATCGGTGAAGTCGGTCGATCCGGTGGCGGGCGTCGTTTTCTCTGACTCCCTCTCGGCGGCCAAGGCGGTCGCCGAGAGTCGGATGGTCCACAGGCAGCGGGGAGACTCGCCTTTCCATGCGAGGAGGAGGAGGCGGACAGTCGTCCCGTCGTTCCACTGCTCTCGGGCGGCCGTCTTGGTCGCGCTCTATGGTAATGTGAGTCCGACTATGGCTGATAGCCGGATCCTTGTCTTTCCTTCCTCGGGCGCCGCCAGTCAGCGTCCGAGACGTCGCGCCTTGATCTCGGCGTGGAGGCGGGTCGTCGTTTTGTCACTGCGGTGCCTCCCTGCGGCAGCCGGCCTCGTTCTGCGTGGCAGCCGCGTCGAGGAGCCGCTGGACTCGCTTCGTCATCAAGCGGCGCTCTTCACCCTCGAAGGGTGGAAAAGCTTTAATCAAGGCGAAATATCAAGGGGTTCCCATTATAACCCAACCGCGTAAGGAACGCAAAATCCGGGAACGTAACACCGATATGACGGAAACTAGGGCGGCAAGAGTGGAACAAAACACTAGGTGAGAGGCCGAGCCTTCCACCCTTTACCAAGTATATAGATGCATTAAGATAACATGGCATTATAATGATATCCCAACAAGTAAATAAAGGATGTTCCAACAAGGAACGGCCTTCAATCTTCACCTGCAACTAGCAACGCTATAAGAGGGGCTGAGCAAAGCGGTAACATAGCCAAACAACGGTTTGCTAGGACAATGGTGGTTAGAGGTTTGACATGGAAATTTGGGAGGCTTGCAAGAAAGTGGTAGGCATCGTAGCAATGGCATAGCAAAAGAGCGAGCAAACTAGCATAGCAAAGATAGTAGTGATTTCGAGGGTATGATCATCTTGCCTGCACAGTTGTCAGAGTTGACTGGATCCTCGAAAGAAAACTCAACGGGCTCCTCGTTAGCGAACTCGTCTCCTGACTCTACCCAAACAAGACAAACAAGCAACAAGGATACAATCAACCACGTGCAAGGATCAAGCGATATGATGCAATGATGATATGCTATGCGGGATGCGATGCGGGAGGTAAAACGCAAGATGTGAAAGGAAATGCAAGAACCTGGCCTCAACTTGGAAATCCAAGTGTGCCACTGGAAAGATGAGACGAAATCGCTTGAAAATGATATAAAGAACGCCGGAATCGGAGTTACGGTTTGGAAATGGCAAACGATTCAAAAATGACACCGGTCTGTGATTTACAGCAAGTAGGCATCTAAATGCAATGATATGAACATGCTACAGCACCCAAACATGACAACAAAATACATGGCAGGGATGCACACAAGATGCTTAACAAAATTCTAGCACTGAGCTAAGGCCAATTCATCCATTAACAGGTTCAAACAAGCATGGAAAAAATGCATATGGCAAACATATCTCAGACTTAGTGAAATTAACACTTGTCTGGAATTTCAGATCAGGTAGCC
Source organism: Triticum urartu (assembly GCF_003073215.2). Taxonomy (NCBI): domain Eukaryota; kingdom Viridiplantae; phylum Streptophyta; class Magnoliopsida; order Poales; family Poaceae; genus Triticum; species Triticum urartu. The sequence continues at coordinate 260,985,427 of NC_053024.1, forward strand.
CTCTTCGGAGCAACAAAACTACATGCTACAGGACCTGAACATGGCAAAGTAAAGCATGGCATGGAGATACTCAAAGAGCTTAACAAAAGTCCCTTAGTGACCTTGAGCCAAAAAGGACCAGAAAATACAATTGCAAGCATGTGAACATAGCAAAAACATAATCAGTTTTCAGACTTAGTGAAAAACTGGAGCAAGCTGAAATATAACTCAAGTAGGCATGTTTACGAGCTCGATGCACTCACTACGATGCAAGGCATGGCAATACAAGCATACATCCATCAAGAAGGCACAAAATTCAAGCTAGACATGGCAAGAACAATAGCATAGCATGCACGGATCAACTACAACATCATCGGCAAAATTGCAAACAAGTTGGCAATCTACCCAGATTCACAAAGTAGCAAAAGTAGAGCTCGATTGACTCAAGCTAGGGTGGTCCATAATTGCAAACAAAGACATGGATGGATAGAGCACTACAAGGTTAACAAAACATCCTTACTGATCATCCTCAAAAGAGGCACGGATCACTAGGAAACAACGTGAACATATGACAATAAGAACTAAATAGCTCAAGGACTTAGTGGAAATGCTAAGTCCCTGAAAACAGAATTACCAAGTGCACCACTTTGCAAGCTTGTGCTAGTCACCACACACATCACAAAAATACATGGGTTGCACCTCTGGAAAGATGGCAAAACCCTTAATAAAACACATGTAGACCTCACGGGCATATCATGCACACAATAATCATGGCAAAAATGACAAAAACCTAAATGGAGTAGCAGATCTGACAATTAACTCAAGTAGCCCTCTTCTAACAGCATTTCAGGCATCAAGATGAGCTCAAATGAAAATGATGCAATGGAATCAAATGATGTACTCTCTGAGGTGAACATTTTGATATGCTATATGCATGAATCGGAGCTACGGATGCAAAGTTACGGAGCTACGAACATGTGCACTTGAACTGAAAATCTGGGACTTGGACGAAAATTTGACCTAGGGTTTTTTGGATCTAGATCTCGCGCACGGAAATCGTGGCGGCTCGAGCACTGTAGACTGGCGGGGAAGGAGCTCGCCGGAGCCGGCGTTGACGGCGGGAGGCGGCGGGGCGAGGCCGGTGGCCGGGCGAGGCGGCAGCGGCGGCGGAGGCGGCGGGCGAGGCGGCGGCGGCGGAGCGCGGCGCGAGGCGGCGGGCGGCTACGGGCCGCGGGGGCCGGCCCCGGGCCGAGCGGGCTTCGGCGGGAGGAGGTGGAGGCGCGCCACGTGGCGCTCTACCAGTGGCCGCGGGTGGCGGCGTGGCGTGTCCGGCGGCGGACGGACACGTCCGACACAGAGAGAGATGATTTTTAGGGTTTCGGGGAGGAAGGAGATCCGAAAATCGGGGGGGGGGGGGGTTTAAATAGGCATCGAGGGAGCTAGGAGAGTCCAAATGGGGTGCGGTTTTCGGCCACGCGATCGTGATCGAACGCTCTAGATGATGGAGCATAGTTAGGTGGGTTTTGGGCCAAATTGGAGGGGTGTTGGGCTGCAACTCACACGAGGCCTTTTCGGTCCCTCGGTTAACCATTGGAGTATCAAACGAAGTCCAAATGATACGAAACTTGACAGGCGGTCTACCGGTAGTAAACCAGGGCCGCTTGGCAAGTCTCGGTCCAATCCGGAAATGTTTAATCCACACACATGAAAGAAAGCTAGAAATGACCACCGGAGGAGAACAAAGCGCCGGTATGCAAAACGGACAACGGGGAAAATGCTCGAATGCATGAGACGAACACGTATGCAAATGTAATGCACATGATGACATGATATGAGATGCATGACAACGATAACAACACACGGAGACAAAGACCCGAACCCGAGGAAATAAATATAACTTAACACCGGAAAAGGCAAGAGTTGGAGCACAAATAGGGAAAGTTACATCCGGGGTGTTACAACACTCCACCACTACGAAAGGATCTCGTCCCGAGATCTAGGACTGAAAGAACGCCGGGTACTCAGAACGGAGGTGATCCTCGCGTTCCCAGGTAGCTTCACGGTCGGAATGGTGTAACCACTTGACTTTGAGAAATTTGATTGACTTGTTGCGAGTCTTGCGTTCAGTCTCTTCAAGAATAGCAACTGGGTGCTCACGATAAGAGAGATCTTCTTGGAGCTCAATGTCCTCGAAGTTGACGGTGCGGTCAGGAGTCTTGAAGCACTTTCGAAGCTGAGAGACATGGAACACGTCATGAACATTTGCAAAGTTTGAAGGAAGCTCGAGTTGATAGGCGAGGTCGCCTCTCTTGCTGACAATCTTGAAAGGTCCCACGTATCTAGGATCAAGATTCCCTTCGATACCGAAACGACGAGTACCTTTCATAGGAGAGACGCGGAGGTAAACATGATCTCCGATCTCGAAAGCAAAATCACGGTGCTTACTATCATAGTAGCTCTTCTGACGAGATTGGGCTTCTTTGAGGTTATCACGAATGACTTTGCACATTTCTTCTGCCTCTGTGATTAAGTCATTACCCAAAAGCTGACGTTCACCGGTTTTAGACCAGTTGAGAGGGGTACGGCACTTCCTGCCATACAGAATTTCAAATGGGGCCTTGCCCAAACTTGCTTGAAAACTGTTGTTGTAGGAGAATTCAGCATAAGGAAGACAGTCCTTCCACTTCATGCCGAAGGAGATCACACAAGCCCTGAGCATATCTTCAAGAATCTGGTTGACACGCTCGACTTGACCGCTAGTTTGAGGATGGAAAGCTGTGCTGAAGCGGATGTTCGTGCCCATGGCCTTCTGAAAAGAATCCCAAAACTTCGAGGTAAAGATGCTGCCATAGTCTGAAGAGATCACTTGAGGAATACCGTGCAGAGAGACAATACGAGAGGTATAGAGTTCTGCCAATTGAGCTGCAGTGATCGACTCTTTGATAGGCAGAAAATGAGCCACTTTGGTGAGTTTGTCGATGACAAGGAATATAGCATCATTGCCACGCTTGGACTTTGGAAACCCAGTCACGAAGTCCATTTCAATGTGGTCAAACTTCCATTCTGGAATGGCAGGAGGTTGGAGGAGACCAGCTGGCCTTTGGTGTTCTGCCTTCACTCTTCTGCAGACATCACATTCATTCACGAATTGAGCGATCTCGCGCTTCATTCGAGTCCACCAATAAGCTTGCTTGAGGTCCTGATACATCTTCGTGCTCCTAGGGTGGATGGAGAGGAGAGAATTGTGAGCCTCGTTCATGATCACTTTACGAAGTTCACCTTTGGGTACAACAATACGATCCTCGAAGAAAAGAGTGTCCTTGTCATCAAGGCGGTAGCACTTGTACTTGGACTGACTCTTGGCAATCCCTATCTTCACCTTTTTCACCATAGCATCAAGAAGCTGGGCTTGGCGAATCTGGTCTTCTAAGGTAGGAGAGACTTGAAGGTTGGCAAGGAAACCTTGAGGAACAACTTGCAGATTAAGTTTGCGGAAAGCTTCACAAAGCTCGGGTTGATAAGGCTTGAGAATCAGACTGTTGCAGTAAGCCTTTCTGCTCAAAGCGTCAGCAATCACATTGGCCTTGCCTGGAGTATACTCGATACTCGGATTATACTCTTGAATCATTTCGACCCATCGAGTTTGCCTGAGGTTGAGATTAGGCTGAGTGAAGATGTACTTGAGACTCTTGTGTTCAGTGAAAATGTCCACTTTTCTTCCCAATAGAAGATGTCTCCAAGTCAACAGAGCATGCACAACTGCCGCCAACTCGAGATCATGAGTGGGGTAGTTCTTCTCATTAGGCTTCAACTGGCGAGATGTATAAGAAACAACTTTCTTCTCTTGCATCAATACTACGCCAAGACCTAGGAGAGAGGCATCACAAAAGACCTCGTACGGCTTGGATTCATCAGGCGGAGTCAGAACTGGAGCAGTGATCAATTTCTCTTTCAAAGTGTTGAAAGCAATGTCACACTCCGGAGACCAAACGTAATTGACGTGCTTCTGAAGAAGATTAGAGAGAGGCTTCGTGATCTTAGAAAAGTTTTCAACGAATCTTCCGCAATAGCTTGCGAGACCGAGAAAACTGCGGAGTTGCTTCATGTTTTGAGGAGGTTCCCAATTCACAATTGCAGACACCTTCTCAGTATTCACGGCAATGCCCTTGGCAGAGATGATATGACCAAGATAAAGAACCTCATCGAGCCAAAATTCACACTTGGAGAACTTGGCGTAGAACTTGTGTTCCCTGAGCTTATCAAGAACCAAACGCAAGTGCTTGGCATGATCTTCCTTGTTCTTGGAGAAAACCAGAATGTCATCGAGATAGACCAAAACGAAGTCATTGGTGTAGGCGTTGAAGATGAAGTTCATCATGTGAGAGAACGTCGGAGGAGCGCTGACGAGGCCAAAAGACATGACAGTGTATTCATATGAACCAAAGCTTGTCCTGAAAGCCATCTTGGGAATATCTTGCTCACGAATTCGAATCTGATGATAACCCATACGAAGATCAAGCTTGGAGAATACTCGAGCACCTTTGAGTTGTTCGAACAGCTCATTGATGTTGGGAAGTGGATATTTGTTCTTTATGGTCTTCTTGTTCACTGGATGGTAATCAACACAAAGTCGGTCCATTCCATCCTTCTTCTTCACAAAAAGAACACCACAACCCCACGGAGAAGAACTAGGCCGGATGAGACCCATTTTCTCTTGAATATCGAGTTGCTTCTTCAGCTCCTTCAACTCTTTAGGTCCGAGCTTGTAAGGACATTTGCACACCGGTTCCGTGCCAGGCTCAAGATCAATAATGAATTCAACTGGCCGGTGCGGAGGCATTCCTGGAAGCTCTTCTGGAAAGACGTCTTGATATTCGCAAATGACTGGAATTTGAGAGATAGCATCCAATTCACCCTTCTCATTGAGAGAAAACAGACGAATGGTATTATCCCGAGTGGCAAAGACAATTACATCCTCAGACGAATGAGTCAATTGAATCTGCCTGGCTGCACAATCAAGCTGAGCCTTGTGCTTAGAAAGCCAATCCATTCCGAGAATAAGATCAATATCCGAGTCACCAAGAACCGTTGGGGAAGCTAGAAACTTGTAGTCACCCAAAGTGATAGTAACATCCGGAACGATGGAGTTAGCCTGCATGCGCTTACCGGGAGAGACAACTGCTAAAAGACTAGGCAAAACTTGCGAAACCAAATCATGCCTATTTGTAAACGGTCTCGAGATGAAGCAATGCGATGCACCAGTGTCAAAAAGAACTTTTGCAGGTATATCATTAACAGGAAGGTTACCCATGATCACATCTGACGAGTCCTCTGCCTGAGCTGCATTCATCAAATTAACCTTGGCGTGCTTGGGGTTATGCTTGACCACAGCTGTACTTGCCGATCTGACAGGAGGAGGAGGAGGAAGACATCTCTGGTTGAAACACTCGTTGGCATAGTGACCCTTCTGTTGGCACTTGTTGCACGCGACCTCTGAAAGCGGACGGTGATACGGAGCACTCGATCTTGGAGCTTGAGACGAAGTCTTGTTCTGAAAGCCAGGGTTGGGTGGGTGGGAAGAACCACTGCCACCTTTGCTCTTCTGCTGATACGGCTGACAGAACGGAGGAGGAGGAAGCCAATATTTCTGCTGCTTGGCCACTTGAGTAGAGGAAGAAGGAGTAACATCTCTGACTCGCTTCTTGGAAGCATCACACCTCAACTGAGCAGCCTCTTGCTTCAGTGCCATGTTGTAGAACTCATCGTATCTCAAGGGCTCGAAGAGGACAAGAGCTAGCTGAATTTCTTCTCTGAGACCACCCCTGAACTGATATATCATGCTCTTCTCATCAGGGACATCCTGCTTGGCAAAGCGGGCGAGCTTCTGAAACAACTTGTTGTAGTCATAGACAGACAAAGAGCCTTGCTTCAGATTGCGGAATTCCTCACGCTTGCTTTCAACCACGCTCTGAGGGATATGATGAGCTCGGAAATCTCGACGGAAATCATCCCAAGTGATAACACATCCACCTCTGGAGTCCTTGTACTGCTGGAACCATTCTGCATCTTGATCTTTGAGTTGGAAGGAAGCGAACTTGACAAAGTCCTCAGGCCTGACGTTACTGCACTCGAAATGCTTGCACAGATCCACAAGCCAATCGTCAGCATCGGTTGCCTCAAAACAATTGCTGAAAGTCTTTGGCCCGTTAGCAAGGAACTGGTTGAGTGTAGCAAAGTGACTCTGATTGCTGCCTTGATTCCCTTGGTTGCCTTGATTGTGCTCTTGAAGAATTTGCATGATCAACTGTGTGTTTGCATTGGTTGCGACCATCACATCTTGCCATGCCTCCGGAGGAGGTGGAGGTGGTGGCGGATCAGGATTCGGAGTCGTGCGCGTTGGAGGAGCCATCCCGAAGAGGTTGACCACCATTAGCACATTGACAGACAAATATTGAAGCTGAGTCAAACGGAATGAAAATTGCAACATATAGTCTTCACATCCGAACAAAATGAATGAATGCATTCCTCTTGAAATGGTCACATATCCATAAATTGAGAAGCCACGTAGAATTAAGGTAGAGAAATAAATCAACAGGGTACGGATCAAGAACGAATAATCGGTAAGAAATCCCAATCTCAAACCAATATCCGTGGAAGAAGAACTAGAGCTACTAGAATTCCCACCTATGAAACTCCCGAACCTTTCCGGTTATGCAATCAGGTGTTGGGGATACAGGGGAAACATAATATCTCACCCAAACTAGCAATTCCTACATCCAGCTGTATCCATCCTTCAACACATAACCAAGAAACCTTCGGAAACCATCTACCTCAACCTTCGAAAAGCATCCGTTATACAAGTTATGGCGATACTCCCAAACTCCCGCCCCAGTACTGGGTGGCGTCGAGGTTATCTCACCAACGAACTGCATAAAAGAGATTTTCAATGTCGGCGTACTAGACTCAGGTATTCCAGAACTGCAACGATAAGATTATGATGACAACCCTCAGAGCTCAACTCCCCAGGACACTTCCACTAAACCCCTGACAGGAGGCACCAAGACAATGTTCTCATCATAAAACCATCAGAACGATTCCAAGATACCCGCGTGATCCTAAAATTTTTTTAGTGAAATTTGAGAAGAGAAGAGTCAAAACTCTACGTCAGGATGCCTTACCAGAGCGATGAGGAGACTGGGAAGTAAAAAGAATTCCTAAACTCTCCAATATATAATTCCTAAATGACTCAAAACATTTTTCTAGACACAACTTGGCCGCTAAAAATGATCAGCAATGGGGCTCCTTAGGTCGGGGAAGGCTCTGATTACCAACTTGTAACACCCTCAATGCGACTATAGCTCCCACGTGTTGAGGCACGACTTAGAGACATAATCCCATTGAAGGCGTATGTCGCAAGTTAGGCAATCTTCACAACATCCCATGTAATATGATAATAAAAGGGGAGATAACATAGTTTGCTTACACTCGCCACATCAATCAAGTACATAAATAACATTACATCATCCAAACACTCATGGCCCGACTACGGCGCCAAAATAAAAGAGAACCCAACAAGCGACACGGTCCCGTTCACCCCCAACTGGGCACCACTACTGATCATCGGGAAAGGAAACATAGTAACGTTGAGAGTCTTCGTCGAACTCCCACTTGAGCTCATACGCGTCTCCTGGAGCGGAATCATCAGGCCCTGCATCTGGTGTAATAGTAATCTGTGAGCCACAGGGACTCAGCAATCTCGCACCCTCGCGATCAAGACTATTTAAGCTTATAGGTAAGGCAAGGTATAATATGAGTGGAGCTGCAGCAAGCGACTAGCAAGTATGGTGGCTTACTTATTCGCAAAAGAGAGCGAGAAGAGGAGGCAAAGCACGAGCGAGAAACTAGAGAACAACCTGCGCAAACATTACTCCAACACCGTGTCCACTTCCCGGACTCCGCCGAGAAGAGGCCATCACGGTAACACACTCAGTTGATTCATTTTAATTAAATTAAGGTTCAAGTTATCTACAACCGGACATTAACAAATTCCCATATGCCCATAACCGCGGGCACGGCTTTCGAAAGTTCAATCCCTGCAGGGGAGTCCCAACTTAGCCCATGACAAGCTCTCACGGTCAACGAAGGAATAGACCTCCTCCCGAGACGTTCCGATCAGACTCGGTATCTCGGTTACTCAAGACACTTTGACAGGTTAAAACAAGACCAGCAACACCGCCCGAATGTGCCGACAAATCCCGATAGGAGCTGTACATATATCTTTCTCAGGGCACACTCAGATTGTCCTAGGTACGGGTAGGCCAGCCCAGAGTTGCCCCTGGTGGCCACCGGTAGCTGACAGGTGGACCAACACTCAGAGGAGCACTGGCCCGGGGGGGTTAAAATAAAGATGACCCTTGAGTCTACAGAACCGAAGGGAAAGAAAAGGCTAGGTGGCGAATGGTAAAACCAATGTTGGGCATTGCTGGAAAAGCTTTAATCAAGGAGAAATATCAAGGGGTTCCCATTATAACCCAACCGCGTAAGGAACGCAAAATCCGGGAACGTAACACCGATATGACGGAAACTAGGGCGGCAAGAGTGGAACAAAACACTAGGCGAGAGGCCGAGCCTTCCACCCTTTACCAAGTATATAGATGCATTAAGATAACATGGCATTATAATGATATCCCAACAAGTAAATAAAAGATGTTCCAACAAGGAACGGCCTTCAATCTTCACCTGCAACTAGCAACGCTATAAGAGGGGCTGAGCAAAGCGGTAACATAGCCAAACAACGGTTTGCTAGGACAATGGTGGTTAGAGGTTTGACATGGAAATTTGGGAGGCTTGCAAGCAAGTGGTAGGCATCGTAGCAATGGCATAGCAAAAGAGCGAGCAAACTAGCATAGCAAAGATAGTAGTGATTTCGAGGGTATGATCATCTTGCCTGCACAGTTGTCAGAGTTGACTGGATCCTCGAAAGCAAACTCAACGGGCTCCTCGTTAGCGAACTCGTCTCCTGACTCTACCCAAACAAGACAAACAAGCAACAAGGATACAATCAACCACGTGCAAGGATCAAGCGATATGATGCAATGATGATATGCTATGCGGGATGCGATGCGGGATGTAAAACGCAAGATGTGAAAGGAAATGCAAGAACCTGGCCTCAACTTGGAAATCCAAGTGTGCCACTGGAAATATGAGACGAAATCGCTTGAAAACGATATAAAGAACGCCGGAATCGGAGTTACGGTTTGGAAATGGCAAACGATTCAAAAATGACACCGGTCTGCGATTTACAGCAAGTAGGCATCTAAATGCAATGATATGAACATGCTACAGCACCCAAACATGACAACAAAATACATGGCAGGGATGCACACAAGATGCTTAACAAAAGTCTAGCACTGAGCTACGGCCAATTCATCAATTAACAGGTTCAAACAAGCATGGCAAAAATGCATATGGCAAACATATCTCAGACTTAGTGAAATTAACACTTGTCTGGAATTTCAGATCAGGTAGCCCTCTTCGGAGCAACAAAACTACATGCTACAGGACCTGAACATGGCAAAGTAAATCATGGCATGGAGCTACTCAAAGAGCTTAACAAAAGTCCCTTAGTGACCTTGAGCCAAAAAGGACCAGAAAATACAATTGCAAGCATGTGAACATAGCAAAAACATAGTCAGTTTTCAGACAGTGAAAAACTGGAGCAAGCTGAAATATAACTCAAGTAGGCATGTTTACGAGCTCGATGCACTCACTACGGTGCAAGTCATGGAAAGACAAGAATACATCCATCAAGAAGGCACAAAATTCAAGCTAGACATGGCAAGAACAATAGCATAGCATGCACGGATCAACTACAAAATCATCGGCGAAATTGCAAACAAGTTGGCAATCTACCCAGATTCACAAAGTAGCAAAAGTAGAGCTCAATTGACTCAAGCTAGGGTGGTCCATAATTGCAAACAAAGACATGGATGGATAGAGCACTACAAGGTTAACAAAACATCCTTACTGATCATCCTCAAAAGAGGCACGGATCACTAGGAAACAACGTGAACATATGACAATAAGAACTAAATAGCTCAAGGACTTAGTGGAAATGCTAAGTCCCTGAAAACAGAATTACCAAGTGCACCACTTTGCAAGCTTGTGCTAGTCACCACACACATCACAAAAATACATGGGTTGCACCTCTGGAAAGATGGCAAAACCCTTAACAAAACACATGTAGACCTCACGGGCATATCATGCACACAATAATCATGGCAAAAATGACGAAAACCTAAATGGAGTAGCAGATCTGACAATTAACTCAAGTAGCCCTCCTCTAACAGCATTTCAGGCCTCAAGGTGAGCTCAAATGAAAATGATGCAATGGAATGAAATTATGTACTCTCTGAGATGAACATTTTGATATGCTATATGCATGAATTGGAGCTACGGATGCAAAGTTACGGAGCTACGAACATGTGCACTTGAACTGAAAATCTGGGACTTAGACGAAAATTTGACCTAGGGTTTTTTGGATCTAGATCTCGCGCACGGAAATCGAGGCGGCTCGAGCACTGTAGACCGGCGGGGAAGGAGCTCGCCGGAGCCTGCGTTGACGGCGGGAGGCGGCGGGGCGAGGCCGGTGGCCCGGCGAGGCGGCGGCGCGGGGCGGCGGCGACGGAGTGCGGCGTGAGGCGGCGGGCGGCAACTCACACGAGGCCTTTTCGGTCCCTCGGTTAACCGTTGGAGTATCAAACGAAGTCCAAATGATACGAAACTTGACAAGCGGTCTACCGGTAGTAAACCAAGGCCGCTTGACAAGTCTCGGTCCAATCCGGAAATGTTTAATCCCCACACACGAAAGAAAGGTAGAAATGACCACCGGAGGAGAACGAAGCGCCGGAATGCAAAACAGACAACGGGGAAAATGCTCGAATGCATGAGATGAACACATATGCAAATGCAATGCACATGATGACATGATATGAGATGCATGACAACGATAACAACACACGGAGACAAAGACCCGAATCCGAGGAAATAAATATAACTTAACGCCGGAAACGGCAAGAGTTGGAGAACAAATAGGGAAAGTTACATCCGGGGTGTTACAACTCCGCCCTCTGGGGCTGACGTCAGGGCCGGCATGGCAATAGTGTCGCACCGCGCGTAGATCTCTGCGGGTACAGCGTACTGTAGCCACGCCCGCCCTTGGAAAAGGGGTGGGAGTGGACCTTACTATGGCCACTCCCCGTCCGGTCCCTCTTTATGAGGGCATGGGGGTTGTTGGCGTCACGGGCCGACTCCCCAAGGCCGGCTTCTCTGGAAGTCGCCAGTCAGGAGTCGGCTTATCCTGAAGTCGTCCCTGCCACTCAACCGCGAGTGGGAAGTCAGCCGCCTCGCCGCCGACTCTCAGAAGGCGGCTCTTCGTCCTGGTGTCTCGAGGGGCGTAGTCTGCCTCAATGTCTTGAAAGGTTCTGGGCCTGGGTTAGCCTACCCATGGCCCATTACTCCGACAACTATAGTTTGAGGAGTTCATATATTCACTAAGTGTTAATGCTGTGTTCCAGTACTCTATTAAAAGGAGGCCTTAATATCCCTTAGTTTCTAATAGGACCTCGCTTCCACGGGAGGGTAGGACAAAATATGTCATGAAAGTTCTTTTCCATAAGCACGTATGACTATATTCGGAATACATGCCTACATTACATTGATGAACTGGAGCTAGTTCTGTGTCACCCTATGTTATAACTGTTGCATGAGGAATCGCATCCGACATAATTATCCATCACTGATCCATTGCCTACGAGCTTTTCATATATTGATCTTTGCTTAGTTACTTTTCCGTTGCCACTATTACAATCACTACAAAAACTACTACTGTTACTTTTGCCACTATTACCATCACTTCCATATTACTTTGCTACTAAATACTTTACTGCAGATATTAAGTCTTTCAGGTGCAGTTGAATTGACAACTCAACTGCTAATACTTGAGAATATTCTTTGGCTCCCCTTGTGTCGAATCAATAAATTTGGGTGGAATACTCTACCCTCAAAAACTATTGCGATCTCCTATACTTGTGGGTTATCAGGTTGTCTCCCAACAAGCACTTTTCTTTACTGCCTTTTTAGCAATGCATGAAGATTTCAATGATGCTCGCATAAAATATTAGAATTGAAACATAACAAGAGCATCAAGAAGCATAGGACTAGCACATTTAATTCTAACCCACTTCCTATGCATAGGAATTTTGTGATCAAACAATTCATGAGAGCAAGAATCAACTAGCATAGGAAGGCAAAACAAACATAACTTCAAGATTTTCAACACATAGAGAGGAAACTTGATATTATTGCAATTCCTACAAGCATAAGTTCCTCCCTCATAATAATTTTCAGTAGCATCATGAAGAAATTTAACAATATAACAATCATATAAAGCATTCTTTTCATGATCCACAAGCATAGAAATTTTATTACTCCCCACATAAACAAATTTCTTCTCATCAATTGTGGTGGGAGCAAACTCAACAAAATAACTATCAAGGGACTGAAAATTAAAATCATGATGATAAGTTTCATGGTTATCATTATTCAATATAGCATACATGTCATCACCATAATCATCATAGATAGCAACCTTGTTCTAATAGTCAATTGAAGCCTCATCCAAAATGGTGGATTCATCATTAAATAAATTCATAACCTCTCCGAATCCACTTTCATCATCATCACAATAAGATTCAACACCCTCCAAAATAGTGGGATCATTACTTCCTAAAGTTGACACTCTTCCAAACCCACTTTCATCAGTATAATCATCATAAAATAGGAGGCATCCTTTCATCATAATAAATTTGCACATCAAAAATTGGGGGACAAAAATATCATCTTCATCAAACATAGCATCCCCAAGCTTGTAGCTTTGCATATCATTAGCATCATGGATATTCAAAGAATTCATACTAACAACATTGCAATCATGCTCATCATTCAAATATTTTGTGCCAAACATTTTATTGACTTCTTCTTCTAATAATTGAGCACAATTTTCCGAACCATGATTTTCAAGAAAGATATTATAAAGATGATCAATAATATGATGCAACCTCAATTTCATTTTTTTTCGTAGTTTTCTTTTACAAACCAAACTAGTGATAAAACTAGAAAGTAAAAGATTCAATTGCAAGATCTAAAGATATACCTTCAAGCACTCACC